>NC_056729.1:576495291-576650291 GCF_019279795.1 Protopterus annectens
TGTGGCATTGTCAATGCTTTCATTATATTCCATGAAGGTATCAGACATCAGCAACTGTCACACTCTGGACATATTATTCCGGCAACACAGTTACAGTTCCGAAAGAACCTAGGCTTGCATCTACTTGCCAGTTACACAAAGAGGAAAAGATGCACTGAGATTACTGTTCCAGAGGCTGTGAGCCGATTTGAGCATGGCTCTCACTTTCCAGTGAAATGGCATAAATCAAGATGCAAAAACTGTGCCAGCAAGGGTAAACGTGCTGAGCCATCATGGGGGTGCCCGACTTGCAAGGTCAACCTGTGTGTCGAATGCTTTGGAGAGTACCATGGCCATAAATTTCTCCCATAGTGCTGTGGGCCTTGGGTGTGCCACTGTGATGTAATGGTTCCCTCCGACAAAGGACACATGCCAAAAGACACAGCCTGGGTCAGTCTAGGTCTTTTGACATGTTGCCTTGATGTGGCTTTCCACTCAGTCTCCCTCCCTTCAGGTGTAATCAGTGTATGTAGGTCAGGGCAACAGGGTTTACATTAGCTCCTCCCTTCTACTCCTAATGGCTATTGCAGAAAGGACACATGTAAATGGAAAAGGCAGAGGTAAAGCAGAGTGCCTCACCTGCTTTTTCAGTGTACATCTGCTCTTTCTGTGCCCCCATGTCAGTTAGCAGCCAAGCCCTTCAGCACCAATGCCAGGAAGGTCCCTCTTCAGTTTTTTTTGCCAACTGCTCTTAGGTTGGTGGGTGCATCGCGGGGGGCATACTTAGCCAGCATGGATCTTGTGATCCACCGGGATCGCAGTTGGGAACTTGGAGACTCTACAGCACAGTTCCATAGTGCTGCTGTCCTAGGTAAGCATGGGCTTGGGTGTGCCACTGTGATGTAATGCAAAAACATGCAAAAAGACACAGCCTGGGTCAGTCTTGGTCTTTTGACATGTTGCCTTGATGTAGCTCTCCACTCAGTCTCCCTGCCTTCAGGTGTAGTCAGTGTATGTAGGTGAGAGTAGTAAATGTATGAAGGTCAGGACAGCAATTAGTGAGTTACTTCAGTCCCTCATCCCTTAGGTCCATTGCTGAATGGGCACATGTAAAGAGAAAAGGCAGAGGTAAGGCAGGCTGCTGACACTGAAGGAGGTCATGAGATCATAGTGGTATCAGCAGTCTGAGTGGGCAGCCGGCACAGCTATGGGACACTACAGATAACCAACATCTGGAGCCCCATGCCTGTCCTTAGTCTTGTACGAATATGAAAATTATACATTTACAATACTTCTCATTATTATGCCCATATCTTTGCGAGGGAGCATGGTAATCACACAAATGATGCGTCATTTTGAAGCTGACATTCAGATGCACAACTTCTACACTGATATGTAGGCTCTGTCTGTTACAAGTGATGAGATATTATGCTTTGTTTATTTATCAATTATGAGAAATAATATACTAATCATATTTCTGTGAATATCTCATGAAAGGAGCATCACACAGTTATGGTTAAGGTATCATTTTAAAGCTGGCATTCATACTAACAAATTAAATTCAAATTGTATGGGTCTGCATGGTACATAGACCAAGATATTGTGCTTTGCTTTTCCAAAAAGTTAAAAAAATTGCACAATATCAGCATTCCTTGCCAAATATTTAATAATGACTTTGATATGCACTATCAACATTTACACTGTTGGAAAGGTCAGTGTCTGCTGAACAACTTTCGCGTTTACATTTTTAGTGTAGCTCTTATAGTTAAAGAGTTATGAACATTTGTTTTCTGTATAGCATTACAAATGGATTTTCTGAAAATGAGCTCAGGCTGCACTGTTGTTCCTATGGTGGAATTAAGCAGGCAGCTTTTCCTGAGCTGCTCCGGAGTGAATGAGTTAAAGTCATGCAGAATGAAGAGTATGAAAGGGCTGTTCAGTCAGAAGGGCCTGATGGTCATTCAGGAAAGGTTCAAATAGAACAACGAAGAACAATATTCACTGTCTGGTTCTCCATAAATGTCACCGGAAATGAAATGCAGGCAAAAAACTTGAACATGTCAGCATCTGAGATAGTCATGAATTATAGAGTAATTGCTTCATGGTGGGTTTACTATTTTTTTGCCATTTAAAATAAAATTTCTCTGACACTAAACCAGTAGTTTTTGTCATCCACCCATTTTTCCGTAAACAGGTTGAAGCACTTATAAGGTCTGAGTACTAAGTTGGTAACAAATTTATCTGTTGAAGATTGCAGTGATGTGTTAAAATGAACTTTGAATCACTGTCTTAGTTTAATTGCTCAAATTACAGTAGTTGTTGCTAAAATTTGCTGCATCACAGTAATTGTAATATAGCTTAACATTTGGAAGGGGGACTTCTTATGGCACCACACATATCCAGTAATGGGTCTACTTCTGATTGTCAAAAACACACTTTCTTGACAACCAGAAGATCTAACCCATTTAAGTGAAAGTGCACTTTCGCAAAAGCTGGTCTACGAAGATCATTACAGAGAGGATAAAGAAATATATCCTTTTCCCCACTGTACTGCAATCTCGGGGTTAGTATATTTAAGGAGGGGGTGTGGGGGCGCAGCCCCCCACATGGGGGGGGGTGCAGGAGGGCTTGCCCCCCCTGCATAATTCTGTTTAAAGTAGTTTTTTTTTTTTTGTTGTTGTTTTTCCGATTTGGAGAACCGGCTTTTGCAAAGTGTCCTTTCGATGTAGTGCACTTTCGCTTTAATGGGTTTCGATGTTTCTTGTTCAAGATTGTGAAATTTCGATCAAGAAACATAGACCCCCAGTAATACATGTCTTTCAGTGGGATACAATGTATTAAATGATGCATTTATATAACTCTCTACTATAAAGTATTATGTTTTGTATATGATTATTGGTATAAAAAATGCTGCAGTTTCTAGTTCATCACTTCTGATTAATAATTTGGATGCAGAGAACCCAGCACATGTTTTCAGAAGCATGTAGACTATTGCAACCCTTTACCTTGTATATGAGCCTAGACAGCTGTCAGTTTTCGGTAGACCAATTAATTTAAAAGGACATCTGAAATTATTGCAGGATTAGCCAAGACACCTTATACAATGGCTATATGTTGTTTTTGTATTGAAATAAATGGCTGCTTTGCAAAACTATGGCATATTTTATCTAGTTGGTGTTTTTAATTAATAAAAAAGCCCCTCTTCTTATACTCACAAATGTACACAAGATAGTTTCAGTCTTGACCAGACCATGCTTTTGACTCAAAGGTTAGCAAGTACAGTTTGTCCCGACTCAGTATGATGATGATTGTTCTGAGCTTGTTGTTGTACGGGCTGCATGAATTTGAAATTATCCATCCAGTTCACATACAGGTTATAACTTATCCATCCAGTTCACATACAGGTTATATTTGTTGCTATGTACAATAGTGGTCCACTCACTACCTAGGATTTAGAAAGTTTTGATAATGAGAAAAGCAAAATTTGGCAGTGTAAAAATTAGTCTGAGATGAAAAAAATGAATCTCATGTAGGAGTTTTTACATAGAGGTAGACTATTTTGCCTAAAGAGTGATTCAGAACCACACTGAGCATAATTGTTGATGATTAAGAAATGCCCATAATATGCAAATGGTAGTATAATGAGATATATATGAGCAACATTATTAAAATCAGGGCAGCCATATGCATAAGTGAGGGTACAAAATATTTTGCATCAATTCAGGAATGCATATATTCTGCATGGGAGACTGTATAGCTCCAAGCTTATTGCTCACAGCAGAATCTTGGCGTTAATGGAAACAGGCCACAAGAGCATATATGGGGTAGGCACAGCACTTGTTCAGCAAAGCATGACATGGTATCCTGAGGCTAGAGCCATCTAGGCTAAGATAAGCTACTGCTTTTGATTTTTTGCACTTGCATTTGCACTTCTTAATTTAAGTGACTTGTATTATCTGGACTGCATTTTAAAGAATTTAACTTATTTTTTTGTATAAAAATCACTTTTTTCACTGTTCTTTTTGTTGAACTGTTTGTAGTTAAATCAATTTGCAGGAGAGCCAACTAGCTAGGGAATAAGTGGACTTGTTGTTCCATTGCACTTGCGAGTTCCTTTTTTCTGTGCTTTTGCATTAACAGGACCTGATCATCCATTTTGTGGAAGAAGGTGCTTGCCTGATCACTCCGAGTTGGGAAACACTGCAGAAAAGCTCATAGTGCAGTTGTTGATTGGCCAGAAGGCATAGGAGCTAAATTTCAGTATTTTTCTCTTTGCTATAAATAAGGAGTGGTTGACAGTGCCCTGTAGAGCTGCAAATGCTTTGACAAAAAATGTACCTGTAAAACTAGTATTACAACTGTAACCTGATACGTAATGGGGCATTGTGCAGAGTTAAGCTAAGCAGGGACCCTGAGCATCGAACAGCACTAATACCACATCTTAGCACTTTCTAAAGTCTTGCTCCTAACCCCAGATACCACCCCAGCCATTAAACTATAATAGCACACTCTAATACACGTCTGGACAACATGGATATGCAATTTCCAAATGTTTCAGTGGTCAGTTTGGTAGACGATGGGCATCATGAGGCAATGTAGCAATTGTCTCATGTTCCCAGGCAAACATTTAATCCTTAAAAGAATCAAACAAGGTATGCAAGAGATGTACATACACAACTTCCTTGGAGGTAAAAATCTCCCTTACAAACAGGACTGTCAAGAATACACAGACAACTCCTCCATGCAGACCGCTCACCACGCACACAGATCCCCTAATGCTGAGGCAGTTAAAAAGCAACCTTCCTAAACCTCAAAGACCTCCTAAGCCTAGAAATAGCAATGTCTATCCTCAGCAATCTGTAAAGCAAAATACAGAAATACCACAGGTACAACTACACCCAATATACTGCCAAGAACAAAGTCCATAAGGCAAGCAAACACTTACTCAGGAATTTTGTCATAGGTGACTCCATTGTACAATCCACACATGCCTCACTCACCCGACTGGTCAAGGAGAAGGTAGCAGTTAGTTTCTTATCTAGAGCCAGGATCTGCCCTATTACGCACACCCGCATGTCATTGCATCACACATACCAGTATGAATCTGTCATAATCCCTTTTAGTGTAAATGACCTGAAGTCTGTATGAAGAGAGAGCATATTGGTCTATCTGAATGTGTGTTACAGACAGGTATGTGCATGGCACTGAGCATTCTACCTTCATGAAGGATGATGCCACAGTATGAAGAAAAAATTATTGATTTTAACATTTGGCTTTGTTTCTGGTATCACTTCATGGGGTACGATATCTGTTAGCATGGGACAGTGGGACGACATGGTTAACAGAGCACCTTGTTTTGCCAAGAATGGTCTGCACTTGTACCCTTGGGTTTCTGAATCTTGCCTAAAACTTCATCCACACCCTTAGAACATTTTTAGGCAAACCAAAATGATAAAACTATTGACATGGCAAACAAAACCAAAAGGAACTGAAAGGTGTTACTGCTCAATGCTAGGAGCCTAAACAAGAAACCTCACACCTTACAAGCTGTCCTCACTCTGGAGAATATAAACATCTGTGCCATTACTAAGACTAGGTTTAAAGCTGCAGAAAGTACGCTGGCTCTATAAGGCTTCAGTGAACTTCCACACATTTAGACCATCAGTTGCACAGACAGGAACTAAAGGTAGAGGTGTCTCATATTAAATTAATAACAAAATATTCCTTAAGGTTGGTTAAACAGGATGATGACCTGGATTTCATCCATGTGCAAATCACTATATATAAAGTCCATTACCCTATCCTAGCAAACTACAGGCCACCATCTACACCTCAAGAATCCCATAGCTCATACCAAGACTTAGTGGAAGCACTCACCTTCCATCCAAACTCCATATTCATGTGAGACTTCACCCCACTATAGACTGGGAAACATACAGTGCCTCTAACTGACAGACACAATGTTTCCTGGCCTTTATTAACACAAATACCCTTGGCCAGTGTGCCTGTATTCCAACCAGATGCTTAAACATACTGGATCTAGTACTCAGCAATATGGAAAGTGCTGTACATCATCCACCCACCCCCCATGTCACATCCTCACTGGTGAGGTTGGATCACAAAGCTGTCTCCTTCAAAATAAATATACACTTGGAAAACCAAGATAAACTAGTGACAGTTAGGAACTATTCTAAAGTAAACTAAATACTATTAACAACAGGTTGTCAAAATTTGATGCCACCCCTCAAACCCTAGGTTCACAGCAGCTTATGCGGAATTGTTTGCATAAACCGTGTTCAGCTTTGTAAATGGCTGCATAGAGGCTATAGTACCCACCAGAAGTAAGCCAGTGATGAACACTGAAAAGTCCTAACTTTAACAGGGTATGTAACAAAAGGAAAAAAGTCATGGCCAGAATCGGAAAACGTAACTATCATAATGACAAGAGCTCAATGATTAAAGTAAACAGGAAACTAAAGTGATTAAGTCCAACAAGGCCAATTTACAAGGTCAGGATAGCTTCTCAAGCTAAAGACAACCACATTGATTTTTACAGATATGTCTGAAACCTCAAAGGCAACACACAACAGTATGCTGAACTGGTGGTATATAGTACCTCTTTCACTGAGCAGTGTAATATAGTTAAACTGCTGGCTGACAAATTCAGCTCAGACTTCATCACCCCCACTGCCCCAATACCACTCATGTGATATACCTTTTAGCATAACACCTCCATCCATCAGCAGGGAGTGGGTCATGGTGGTGCTCACTAAGGCCAAAAACACTGTCTTAAGGGGCCCTAACAATTTTCTGGTTTGCCTCCTAAATAATTTAAAACATGACCTATCAGGACTACTTCACACTGTTCAGCTGCAGTCACAAAACAGGCTACCTACTATGTGAATGGATGACTGCTGTGGTTATCCCTCTTTGCAAAGATGGTCTTTTAACCAACCCCAGAAACTACACACCCATCAGGCCGACTAATCTAATATGCAAAGCCATGCAATGAATTGTCATGAAGATGATCAACAAAGACATTGGCAACTTACAGACACTGACTTCATCCTGTGTGTCCTTTGTTAAGGGTAGGTCCTTCTTTGAAAGGGTCATCAAGGCAATGGGCAAGGAGAAAACAGTGCATACAGCCCACCTTGACCTGCACAAGATCTCCCACTCATGTATTGTTGATAAACTTACTGAACTCTGTATACATCCCATAGGACCCAAGAAGTCAGGATTGGTGAGACCACCTCCACTAAGACACCAGACAACAGTGGAATACCTCTGGGCTCCATGTTAGGACTGCTCCTCTTTGTCATTTACTTCTTGGAAGTCAAATCTAATGTCAAAGGCATCTGGTCACCAAATCTACAGATGACCATAAATTGAGAGCATTCATTGATCCCCCCCTGACACTAATATCCTGCGAGAGGGTCTAACACAGACAAATCTCTGGTACCAAAGCCATGATTTAAATGTCAAGAAGAGCAGTATAGTGTTTTTGGGAAAACATCTACATAGGTTAATTATTCCATCAATAAAGTACTCATAATAGTCAATCCACTTGTTAGGAATTAGGGAACATATGTAGACAGAAGTCTGGCCTTTGACTACACATACCCAGAATTGCAAGAAAATCATTTTATATTGCCCAACTAATAACAGTATGGTATCAAGGTCCAAAGAAATTACAGTACCACTTCACTCAGCCATTATCAGGCCCATCATTGAGTACAATGGTCCCTTCCGCATGTACCTGGCCAGGCATATGCAAAATGTGGAATGCCCACCAAGAAAATCCAGGGTACTATTCTACACAGATCACCTTAAGGTCCTGTTTTTATACTCGGTCTCCAACAGGTTACTGAGAGGAAATGTATGAATGGCATACAAGACATCCTCATATCCAGCCCTGATGGATCTCTTGCATATCTGCAAAATGAACAGCACCAGAAACACTAGATCCGTATATCAACCGTAAAGTGTTCCACTCTTTCAACTCTCAGGTTGTTTGTAATACACAGAGTGTAATATAATGTGTGTCTACGGGCCATGCTGGTAGTGTCCACAGCTTCCATGTGTAGCGCACATGTGTTATATACTAGTGGTTTGTGTCTGGGCAGCCAAGTACTCCGGACTGTGTGGAATGCTCTATATTTGGTATTGATTTTACTCACTGTTCCGCAGTTCCACTTTGAACAGTGGTAGCTCCGCTTTACAATTTTTGACTGGCTTGCATACTGCAATTAAAGCCAATCGGCATTGCAGCATACAATCCAAGCAAGCATACAAGCATATGTTCCTGTTGCAAAGGAAGCCATTAGGGAGGCACAAAATGTGTCCAATCGCATGCCGCCACTAGTTTTCATGCCGCTGCAATACTTTCAAAAAGGATATTGCAGGGCGCAGAAAAGAACACACTGAGAGTTACGGCTGTTTTTTTCTGAATACATGCTATCCTCTTGTTACTGATCTGTTTGAACCTTCATGCAGTTCATTTGTTATGATCGTGGGTAAGAGGGATTGGGTACAGAGACTGGACAGGGAGGCACCTGCTGAACGGGAGTTGCTGTGGAAGTGCATTTCATCAGGTACGGTTTTGGCTGTACACCGGGCCACTAACCTGAGGGCAAAGGACTACAATTTGTTTTACTTGATTCGGGAATTGGGACGGTCGTGGTGGTGCTCCTGTCGCTGGGATGATTTATTTTTTTAATCCCTGATTGCATTTGGAGAATGTGGACTGCTGAACTTGGAGCTGCAGATGCTTTGTTCCTTTACTGGGCTGAGGTAAATGGCTGAATGCGCAGAGTGCAGGACTGATTAAACTTTGTTTCAGACAAGATTGGAATTACAGATTTTTGCAGAATGTCCAGATTATTGCCTTTTGGTCTGTTGCTCATAAAATTTGTGGTTTTCTGGAAAATTACTGAATATTAAAAGTCTGACATAGACTTCATATCCTTCAGGAAAATGCATGTTAAATTCAGTTATTTAAGGAACTTTCTAAGTTTTATAAGAGCAATTCTCTGTTCACATTCTCGATTCTCTCAATGTGCCAAGACACTAAGTGTCCCGTGATTATTTCTGGATTTGTCCCTGATTCTTTGAGAGCTGGGCTGGTTACGTTTGGAGAAAAGGTGGTGCATTACATTTACTAAATAATTATCGACTGCTTTTATTTCAGGAAGTGTATATTAATTCACATTTGTTTATTCTGTCATGGCAGCAATATTTTAAACATTTCTGATGTCCCTTATTGGATGAGTTACCTTTTTTAGTTGGGAGAGGATATGAAGGGGTTGGAAAAGCAGGTGTTAAAGAGCCCTTGAATATTGTTGTGTAATTATTTTCTACCGGGTATATTGCATTTTATCAATGGTTTCTGTTAACTTTTTATTGACATGTGTGTCTTATTGAATCTTAACAAATGTACAGTATTTGCTAATGTAATATTTTTGGCAAAAAGCCTACTTCAACCAGACCCCATGGAAATGGTGCGTTTTCACGCAGTGCAAAGGGTGTTCCACATTTTGACTGTTTGTGACACATTGCTAGGGTCTGTGTTCCACATTTGCCTCTGAAAAGGTTGAGGCCTATGGTTTGTGTGGTGGAGATTTTTCCTTCCCGGTCATTCTATTGTTGATGCCAGATATGGCCTGGAGCTATGGCTAGTGACACTAAAGGGGGTGGGGAGGGTGGCCTAATGGTTAAGGTGTTTGCCTTACAAACACAAGGTACAGGGTTTGAGTCTCACAAGGGATAATTGGCTAGGCTTAAAAAAATGGCTCACAAGGGCAGTTAGCCTAGTACCAACCTATGAACCTATGAATTAGAAACCCACAAACCATAGTAGAGTATGGCTACAACTCTGCCCTATCATATAACTGGGTCACTGTTGAATGTAGGTTTAGCCTGCTTCTACTGTCTGGCTATATCTAATGGATTAAAAACAGTACAACCCTACAACATACAGTAAACAGTAGGATGAAGTATGAGAGTCAGCAGCACAGGAAGTGCCTAAAGAGGAGGCTGTGGAAGAGATAGCTACAGGGAGAACTTGACCAGACTGAGGTGGGAGCATAAGGCCATGCCTCTCTGACTACATGGCAGCATCTAGTTAGGTTATATATTAAAAAACGAAGGACACAACTCCAGGTCCAGGCAACTTAAATGGGTCATTTTTGTCTGACATAAGGGATAGTTTACTGCATCATGTAACTTGTTTGTTTTGGCAACCAATTAAAAATATATGTTGTTATTCCTATTCTTAAAGAGGTTTACTGTTGGTAAATAATTTTAGATTTATTAGTCTTATAAGCTTGTTGGGAAAATGTTTTGATAGGTCATTGATTTAATGAATGTTCAAAGGGATAATGTATTATGATATATACAGACATTTTTTCCAAAGAAAATTCAACTGTGACAAACCCTTTCAATCTTTATTCAAATGCAGTTTGTGCCCTTGATAGCAATATTCATGTAGTTCTAATATTTTTAAACCAAGTTAAGGCTTTTTGTTCTGTACCATATAGATCCACTGTACATGCATAAAAAGGCTGGGGATTTTGCCATTGTATTGTACAATGGATAGAAAATTCGCTGAGTGCCAGAACAGCTATGGTCTTTTAAGAAAAAGAAGTTATGTACTTACCATAAATTCAATTTGTGTTGTCCATCTTCATTTATCCTTGACTGATGGGTTTGGTCCGAACATCGGAACAGACTTGGCCATTACTACAGCTTGCAATGACCAAAAACTTTCTTGCTTAAGCCCTACCTGCAGTGCCTCTCTCCTAGTAACCTCAGACTGAGTTTGCAGAAAAAAAAAAATGACATAAAAATAATGCCTTCATAGATGCTACATCTGGAACCTTTATAGATAAACAGTAATAATAATATCTTCTTATTATCCATTCCCTGAAAACTACTGCTGGAGCAGGGCAAAGGAGTAAGGGAAGTCAAGGATAAGTGAAGATGGACAACACAGATGGAACATTCTGGTAAGAACATAGCTTCTTTAGCTGATGTTGTCAATCTTCATTTATTCTTGACTGATGGGGCAGAGTCCTTAGCTACCTTTGATCTTGGGAAGATTCACAGACGTATATTTATGAATGCCATTGCACCACATATGTTTCTGTGTTAGACAAATGAAATACAATTTAGAGCCATCTGTATAAGGTACCCTTGTTGTATACAAAATAAAAATGTAATTGTCTGTGAATATCTAATAAATACCAATAGTATTTACTTTTATTTGAAAGGTTGGGAAAGAAGACTAGCGAATTAATTGTGTAATTTACATTGTGTTAATCCTTAGGGAGACTCTGTCTGTCTGAAAAGAGGAATAAGGCTTGTTATTTTGGAATTTCTGTGGCAGAAGCCAGTGCCATTAAGAAATAACATATTCCCTGGACCAAGGTTTTTTAACTCCCATTTAGCAATAGGTTGACAGGGTGGCTGTACAAACAGCCTAAGATGAAAACAGAGATTTAAAGGTGAGGTATGATCCTTATGAGGAAGTCTTAATAACAAAACCGCTCAAGAAAGAGTCATGCTAGCTGGACTTAAACAGCTGAAGGACTAGCTCCTGTGCTGAAAATGAAGGCTAAAAGGTCTTGAATTTTGTCAATAGGAACCGAGAAGTCAAAGTCACTTTCTGAAGTCGAAAAGGCAGCATTTCTTCCTCTTGCTAGTGTAGCATTTACATGTAGATGGCTCATGGAAAGCTAACAGAATATTATGTACTGGGGAAGAAAGATTTGTCTGTCAATGACTGCAGCTGGAGGAATCAAGCTATCGGGTTGAGGTTCAGAATATTCATTTAGTCAAACTGTCTGGATGGGACAGAAGGTCTGGAGCTGGGTCCAAAGTCTGTGGTTTTCACATCAAATAATGCAAAGACATAAAGGGTACCAGGGTATCATGACCAGTAAGGAGTAATGATGATCACTTTGCTCCTCAATTGAATTGTTTTCTGTAGAGCTTTGAAATGAAGGGAAAATGGAGGAAAGAAAATCTCAGGCACCAAGTGTATAAAAGAGCATCCCTCAGTAACTCTCAGTAAGACTGGGAGGGGTTGGCCAGAGCAAGGTAGTTGCTGCAATTGTAGTTCAAACGTGAGGCAAAAGGCTATAGGAAGGCTGGCCCCCTTGATGAAAAAATCCTTTTCATCATGTTTGGGTAGAGAGGCCACTCATGGGACAGAAGATTAAACTGCTCAATTTGTCTGCTATTATAAACTGGATGGCTGAAATCACCTATTGTAAGAGTAGAAGCAGTGGTGCATTTATATTAGTTGAGTTACAATCTAAAATGTTACTTTTACTTAATTCAAGAATCAGGGACTGAGTTACGGGTAAATCAATCAGCTTTTACCAGTTTTGCTGTAAGGAAGTGTTCAAACAGCAGGTTAGGGGAGTTCCTTAGAGTGGGAATATTGTTTGAGAGCTGGTAATTTTTTCAGTATTATGAATAAGAGTCCAAATTCCAGGTTGGGGGGAGGTGGATTCCATCACTATCATACTGGTTAGTGCATGTGCTGCTTATAACTAATCATAATAAAATTTAGTAGCTACTTTAACAGGCAAGCCACAAAGGCCAGACATACATAGTAAACTAAAATCCAGTCCTGGTATAGACTCCAGTAATGGTGGTACAGGTTTAGAGTTCACCCTCTGTGTCAGGGCACTGGTGTAAGGCAGCACAAGCAGCGAGTAGGTCAGAGGCTTATACTGAAGGAAATCCTTTGAGAGCAACAAGCACACAGAGCGATTGATGCATTGGGACCCCTACAAACATTAATTAAAAAAAACATAACACTGCCAGGAGTTCCCACTTTGTCACATAGTGGGTGTTGCAGGGAGGTGTTGGGGAGTTTGTGGCCCTGTGCCCAAAAGTCCATATTGGCCACCTTCAGAGGTCCTTGTATGGCTTCAAGAGTTGCACTTCTGCTCAGCTATTCCTTTACCACCTCAGGTGGGCCCAGTGAGCGAGGCATACTGGGTGGTGACCAATATCTCCCTGGGACTAGCCTATACAGTGTGGAAATAGGAGGAGGTATACCCACCCTATGCCTCATCATGTTCCCTTTCCTTATGTGTCACATTCCTCCCTTGTTTGCTCTCCAGTCCTCATTTCCAATTTATGTACATAATTCCAGTGTCAAAGCCACCAGTGTCAGCACCTCCCCTGTTGTTCTGTGCTTATTTGTATACGCCTGCTTCCACCCCCTGCCCTCTTTCCCCATCCCATTCCCAGCGTTGCCTTCATTGTGTTCTCCCCTTCCCACTCCCAGTGTTGCCTTCATTGTGTTATCCCCTTCCCACTCCCAGTGTTGCCTTCATTGTGTTCTCCCCTTCCCACTCCCAGTGTTGCCTTCATTGTGTTCTCCCCTTCCCATTCCCAGTGTTGCCTTCATTGTGTTCTCCCCTTCCCACTCCCAGTGTTGCCTTCATTGTGTTCTCCCCTTCCCACTCCCAGTGTTGCCTTCATTGTGTTCTCCCCTTCCCACTCCCAGTGTTGCCTTCATTGTGTTCTCCCATTCCCAGTGTTGCCTTCATTGTGTTCTCCCCTTCCCACTCCCAGTGTTGCCTTCATTGTGTTCTCCCCTTCCCACTCCCAGTGTTGCCTTCATTGTGTTCTCCCCTTCCCACTCCCAGTGTTGCCTTCATTGTGTTCTTGTGTATGTGCTACTACTTGCTCTGCCCCTATTCTGACCTTCCTATACTCTCATTCCTCCCTAGTTAAAGTAATAAAAAAGATATAAGCATTGCTGGAGGCCATTTCTTATTGCATCCAGCTGTTCTCATAGCATTGCTATGTAGCAAATGTGCATTTACTTTGGCTCTTATATATTACCTGCTCACCACTTGACTTTACATTGTCCTTTGGCCATACTTGCTGAACCTTATCTCTCACTGCAGTAGGAACATTTTTAAATTAGCAGTATGATGAATTGTGAATTCCAACTAGTTAATTGGTTACCCTCAGTCTGTGTCCTGCCATTTGGCATGTCTGCAGTAGTCTCAACATGACTGCAACAGTCATGTTTCCAAATCCCAGGGATTATTCCTAATAATAACAATAAAACACATATACACACACATAATACCTTTGCAAAATGTAAGCCTCAAAGTCAAACAGAAACTGTTATGACAATAAGTTAAGTATGTCTTCATTTGATTTCCTTTAGATATTATCATGGAATTTTATCATCAATGCCAGAAAACAGAACAGGGCAAATTAACAGTATAAAACTTGAGACATTTTCTTTCCTGTTTCAGAATGAAGGCACTGCTTTCTTGTTTCCCACATTCATAATTCTTGATTTCTAAAAATCTGTCTTGCTAGAATAGGGTATCTCTTTCTACTTAATATAAAATGTGATTGTATTGCAAGTCCTATTTTCAGTTATTCACTCTTTCTTCAGCTTGATTGTCTATAAAAATATATGAAAACAGAAAATAAATATCCCACAACAGACAACTGCATAGAGCTTGTGGTTATGCTAATTGCTAATGAGATGTAAATATTGTTTAAGCTCCCCTCCCTAATCTCATATATTCCTTGTATCTACAAAAACTATATATTACACTGTCTGAGTTGTACAGTACTGCCCAATTGTAACTACCTGTGCTGTGTTTATTGTTGGTTATTCTCTTCAGAGCCATAGCTGGCGCCTCTACCTCACAGTGCTGTTCCCCAAATTGGTACCTCTCAACTCAGTTGATGAGCAAAAAAAAAAAAAAGAATAAGCACCCTTTCCTCTCCAGCACACCACACTTCTCTCCTAAGGAGGAGTGCCAAGTACAGAGGCGGTTCCAGCAGTGGGTGACATAGGCAGCTGCCTATGACCCATATTGGTGTGGGGAGCATGTTGGGTGGGGGCTCCAGTTTTTCTACAAAACTAAAAAAATTTCAGTATGTAAAAACCCTGTAGGGATCCTTCTGTAAACAAAACAAACATTAGAACACTTCAGAAGAACTTCCTTATCTCTCAACATTGTCCTAACATCATCAAAACTCTTTAGGAATTTAAATAGAAAATATAAATAGAAGCTGTACAGATACAGAGCAACAACATCAGGGGATATACAGATGGATATATGCAGCATCTTGCGGTAATTGCACAGCTGCTTTTTACAAGCAGATAGTGTCGCGCGTGTGTGTGTGTGTGTGTGTGTTTCTGTGTGTGTGTGTGTGTGTGTGTGTGTGTGTGTGTGTGTGTGTACTGTGACACTGCTCAGAGTCAACCCCCGAGCCTTAAACCTCCACACCAACTGCCAGTTCTCCTTTCATTTTTTTATTTTATTTTATTTTATTTATGTGTTTATTTGTAGTCAATCACTGAGGATTACAGTCTGTCACTGTCATATATAGAGTTTTAAAGTAGTGTTGTTCAGTGTCAGTGGTGCAACATGCACTCTTGCTTTTGGTGCAGAACGTTGTGGGTTCTCCTCAACGGTTAGACTAATTGCTGACACTGTTGTGCAGCACAAGGGGGAAAGGGGTGTTGCACTCCTGAGTGTATCCTTCTTTGGGTGTGATGCCTCATAACTATGAACCTGTTGTTGTTTTGCCAGCCATTACCTACAATATTACCAGCACACCAATTTGTGTTTTTTTTTGTTTGTTAATGTAACATAGGAAATTTATTCTTCAAGGGCAACAGACACTGAATTTGTAGATGAAACACTGAAATGCAAAGTTGCTTGCCAGCAGTAACATCTTCATTAGTTACATTTACTGTGGAATTATATTTATATGACTTTTCTTCTGCAGAAATAGTGCATTTTTTTCTGATAAAGGCAGATTGTAAAGACAGAAGTTTGAATAGCCTTTTATGGTGGAAATGTTCTGAAATGGATAGTTTTATCATTATTGGCTCATATATTTTGTTTCATTGCTTACTTGAAGAATGTTCAAAACTACAAATTTAAAACACACTATAATAAGTGGTGCTGTAATTATACAAGGAATATAATTTAATACACTCAAGGATATGAATCAAAGAACACATGCATGAATGTATGGTCCTGTAATTGTGTGCCAGGGGCTCATGGTTTGAAAACAGCCCAAAAGTAAATATAGTCCACCACTGGCCAGGTGCATTTTATGTGAACTCGGGGTTTGGTGTGGTTTCAAGGGTAGAAAAGTTTACTGTTGATCATTTTAAGTCTGTTTTCACTGTGAGACTGTCTTGTTTTATTTAGTAAATGGTCATAAATGTTTGGCTGTAAAGCTTGAAATAAAAGCTTTGAATTAAATCCAAATATCCGTAATCATTGTAGAAGTAAAGGAAAAATATAGTATGCAAAGAATAGCTGTGGGAGGGGGGTCTATGGAAGGGTGTGCTGGTGGGGGGAACTTTGGAGGGAGGAGGGCTGTCACAGGGGGGCTGATGTGGAGGTCTGTGGGGGGGGGGGGCTATCCATTACCCTGCCTATCACTCCATTTGACTGTGATCCAGCTCTAGCCAGGTATTTATGCTCCCACTCCTCAGCTCCATGTTAGAAGCAAAAAAAATAATCCCTTCTAATGAAATGCAAAGCACTGAAACAAACACTTTGGTCCTAAACCTCCTTAGCAGTATGCCAGTTTGGAACTGAAATTATACCCCTAACACCTTGCATCCTGTGTGGCTGCCCCTTCACCCCACTCTAGCTACAGTTCTAACCGCATGACGCTACTTATAAACAATTTCTCTGAAAGTGCTTGTTGCACTTATTACACTTCCGGTGTCACATAATTGTGACTATCTGCTGAAATGTGTAAATATCCAACTGGCCTGGCCTGGATGTTGCAGAAAATGGTCTAAGGACCACATAACCAACCCAATCAACAAAGTTGTTAAATTACATAAATAGATATTTTGTTGATCCAAGAAGCTCTACAGGGCAATGCCCATTTAAGAGGGGACCCAGGGAAGAAAATCTTTAAGAGATACAATGTGAAAGAAAATAATAAATCTTAGTGAAATATAAAGTAAAATATAACATTGGCATGTAATAAAACATGTTTGCAAATCAGTAAGCTAATAACACACATTTAGCATACAAATAGAAATACATAATTTTTAGAAGAAAGCCATAAATGAAGACAGCTATTTACAGGGGTGAAGTAATCTGTATATTAGCTGATTGATGCCTTGTAGGCACCACAAGTCAGGACTTTTGTACTGCACAGAGTCTGACTGGCATTTTAAGACAACATATCATTAACAGCGTTATATGTACTACAGTTATTGCAGTTCTAGTCATACATAATACCCAAGAGGTTTCATGAGTTATATGAGCTGCCGGGAAAATAATTATGCAGCTGGATAGGAAGTACACCTGGCAGCATCAACAGGCCAGGTTAACCTCTGCAGTTGCTGCAGCATATGGTCTGCAGGAAGCCGACCGTGGCAGCTGGCGTGAATTCTGATCCATTGCCAGTAGCAGTAATGGAATGAAGGAATTGCTTTCATTGAGTCACTAGGAAGAAACAATTTGTACTTTTGCTTATGTCAGAGTTTGTTTCATGGGTGAGTAGACCTAAGCTATCTGTTAAGGATATACCATGATAACAAAGATCCCAGATAAGCGCACTGATTGTCATATAACATTATGAAAGTGAAATTGTTTTCAGACTAGGGAATTTTGTTTTTGCAGGTTTACCAGTTTGTGCTTGTTACAGCACTTCACTGATAGAATGAAGACAGAAATCCATTCACAAATTCTATGAATCCAGTATAAACATTAAAACACTTTTACAGGACTTGGTTTCAAAAATTATCCATAAATGTAGTACAGTGAATTTGTATGAGCCATAGTAAGGACTGAGCTAAGGTATCTACACTCACTAAATGCTGCCATCCTGCTTGAATATATTGCTAAATTCTGAAGACATGGAAAATGATAAATTGACTCCCTCTGCCCAGGATTAATTACTGATTATTATTGTTAACAAACAGGATAGCAAATCACAGCAAAAATAAGATGGATGGATGGATGGATGGATAGATAGATAGATAGATAGATAGATAGATAGATAGATAGATAGATAGATAGATAGATAGATAGATAGACAAAACAGGTGGCTTAGTCTTACAGTGTGAAACATAATGCTCTTCACATATTTTTTATTTGAAGAAGTCTAAAAGAATGGTTTGCACAGATTTAGGAAGGTTATACTTCTGTTCTATAACCTTAACCCTTGCACCAGAGCTGCATCCTGAAAGTAGAGAGTATCTGAAGTCCTTGTTTTCCTGTCAGCTAACTGTTCTATTGGTTTTGTTTTTAGTTCACATAACTGACATTTCAAATGAAGACTTGGATAATACTGTAGAAAACATATTTCCTTTCAGATGGTTGTGCAGTATTTATTCTTTCTTTTCAGCAAACCTCAGCCGCACACAGGGTCACTGCCCCAAACCTGTCAGTCTTGCTTTAGGTCACAGGGGCAAGTATGTAGATTAAGCAAATTAGGCATCTCATCTTTATTATTCTAATGTGAATTCAAGGGGTTATGAACCTGATAAATTACCATCCCTGCCTTAAACTGCTTTATACTCATTAATCCTAACATTTTGAGGAAGCATTTCACAGATGAACTGAGAGTTTGTTGCCAATGAAAACTGTATTCCTTTTATCTGGTAGAATTATTCTCTGATATTTTGCTTGAAGAAATGCACATTTTGGTATCTCTGTTCATTTGTCAAATGTCTTCATATCAAAAAAACGTTCTTGTTCCAATTCCAAATCCTGGAACCAGCCAAGCAGTTAGCAGTACACTCTGCTGAGACTTTTACTTGCTTTTGACTACATTTTTTTTAGAAACTTTCTCTGCACTTCACCAAGGTTCTCATTATACAGAACAAAACAGTCCAGCAGTAATTTCTGTCTCCACTGTCAAAATGATCCCATCCTTCAGATTATAAGTTCATATGTTAGTACTAGGCTAACTGCCCTTGCGAGCCATTTTAAGCCTAGCCAATTATCCCTTGTGAGACTCAAACTTTGCACCTTGTGTTGGTAAGGCAAACACCTTAACCATTAGGCCACCCTCCCAACCCAATTATGATTAGAAAATGAGCCATGATAAACAAATAATAGATATTTCAGTATAAACCTTTAAAAACCCTGAGGACTGAATACTATTACTGCCTACCATGTTCTGTGTAGTTACATGCTGTTTTCACCAATGAAATATGCAACTTTTTTTTTTAATCCTGTGCTTTCACGGAAGAAATTTAAAGCTGTTTTTTTTTTAATCATTGAAAGCAATTATCATAACTCTTTGTTTCATGTTGTATGGAATTTTATTTTTCAAAGAATAACATACCATGTTACACCAATATGATTATGCGGTCTTACTTTCAGTTTAGTCAGAATGTGTTCCTTGCTTTCTGCAAATAGTCTTTGATACATTAGGAGAATACATCACCTAAAATGAATGTGATAAATATCTGCAATTAGTCTTTGTTATATTAGGGGAAAATGTCACATAATCTAGTAGGATGAAGACGGAGCAGGTGGACATCTTATATGTGCTCATTAACCTCCTGTGCTTATTCACTCACCATAATTAGTGGTGTCGTGTTTACGTGGTCTGAACAAAAGTGAGGACTAAGAAAAGAGCTTCAGTCGTATATTCTTTCAAGGAAGAAATACATTGTGTCCGAGGCTTTATGTTCAGAGCTGATAAAAATGATATTTCTCAATAAACTCTAAAGAAAAATGATTACAAGAATCCATAAATCGCATGTAAAAACAATGCTTTCACCCTCCAAAAAGGTAATCCTCTTTTATGCACCCCTCTGGTGTTAGACTGCGATGGGAGTGAAAGAACAAATAGCTACAATCATATATTGTATATTTTAAAGTCATACATTTAAACATCAGGCCTTCTCATCCGTACCGCCAAAAGGCATCCATCTTCTGTATATACATTTGATGTCATACTACAAAAAAGTAAACAAACAAAGGATTGCAGCCGGTATACATGTTTGATGCTTACTTTTGCATTCCACAGCATTGTTCCCACACAGTGGACTGCCTTTAGTGATATTCTGCACAAACCTCTGTGGCCACATATGCTATAGCAACCATCTGAGCACACTTTCAAATAAGGCTAGTTTATGACTAGGTGAGACTGGGGGGAGAGGTTAAATATTAGCTCCCCCCACTCAGCTTGTATCAAAACCCCCTTTTACAGCTGTGGGTGACAAGTTCAACAAGCCCCTGGAAGCTGTAAGGGGGCAAGGTGCTCTGTGATGCATTTTATGTATTATTTTTGAAAGATAATTACTTGCTAACTACTTTTACTGCCATCCAAAAATGTTACACTGTGTGTCTCCAAAGATAAAATTGGTGGTATTTTTTGCATTCATACATACACAATGACAGTTCTGCAAAACCAGGGTTGACATAAACTGTACGTCCACATAGATGCACACGTGTGAACACACACACACACACACACACACACACACACACACACACACACACACACACACACACACACAGCATGCTAACTTCCAGGCAAATTAGGTGAGCAACAGTTCACCCATGTCGTGACACTGGAGATCAGTAATTCAATCCCTCAGCATAAAACCTACACAGAGACAGAAAGAACATGCAGACTCCACGAAGATACAGCCACGGCCAAGAACTCGGAGTACTAGGTGCCGTGACATGGTGATGCTGCCTGCTGCTGTACTGTGCCAGTGATCTCGTGTTCATATACATCCTGCCCAGACTTGCTGAGATAACCACTTACTGTGTGTGATGGTAAAGGATATGAAATCTGAAACAAATGAATATCAGTATATGGTGACTGCAGTCCTCAGCATTTTACAAGAAAGCCACATATTTTACAAGTAACAGGCTAAAAATGAGGCAAAATAAAAGACATTTGATATCTGTAAAAGCACCTTAACACCACTTTATTCAAACAATAGTTAAGGTAAAAAAAAAATCCATCTTCCTAATAAACTGCAGAAACTGTCAGGGCACTTTCACTCACAGACAGCCCTCCTCCACCAATCAGTTACAAATACTTTAAGTGCTTATACCTAAGCTGACTCACTCTGATAAAAAATAATGGTTACATCAGTTCATAGGTGTGTCCTAGGCTAATGGCCATGGAGGCTTTACAAGCCTAGCCCATAGAAGTGCCCTGGCATTGTGCTGCCCGAAGTTAGTTCCCAGTGCCTCTATCAGTCAGGGCCACTGGAGTGACCCCAGAAAAAAACTTTCTATTTCCCATCCACTCATCAAGATTTCTCTTGAAGAGGGTCAGTGAGGTGCTCTGCTTGACATTTATGGAAAGTCTATTCCAGAGCATGGGCAGTCTCTGGGTTATGAACCTGTCCCTCCAGCATGTTCTGTTGATTGTGGTAATGAAGTTGAGGTCTCTGGAGCATGTGGTGTGTGGAGGGATTGGGATTTCTTTAGATGTAGTGTTTCTTTATTTCTAACACAGCTGGGTCAGACATGGCTTTGTAAGTCAAGCAGAGACCGCCTCTTAGTAAATGATATGAGACAGAGAATAGCTGGAGTTTTTTGAGTCTGACCATGTAGAACATGTGTTTAAGGCCTAGGATCCTCTTCGTGAGGTACTTTTGTGGCCTCTCCAGCTGTTGCAGGTGTATAGTGAGGCACATGCCAAATGGGGCATTGTACCCTATGATTGGTCTAATGAGGGAAGAGTAGAGAGAAATGATGACCTCTTTCTTCCTGGAAGCAAAACCCTTGGTAATGAGATGTGCTACATAGAAGGACTTTCTGACCACAGTGGCAATGTGGTGGTCGAAGGAGAGGCTGCTGTCAACCTGTGTCCCCAGATCTCTCATAATGCCTTCAGCAATCAGTGGGCTCCCATCAATGTGGTAATTAGTGGGAACTGAGTTTTTACCAAAGGGGATGACAATGCATTTTTTTGGCGTTAAGCTTAAGGCTGTGGTTTCGACACCAGTCATTGGTCTCAGTGAGGCCTTTCTGTAGGAGGTCTGCATCACTTAGAGAGTTAATAATGGCTCCCATCTTGCAGTCATCTGTGAACTTGGTCAGCCAGAGTCCCTCTGTGTTGGCCTGGACTTCTGAGAAGTAGATGCCAAACAGGAGAGGAACCAGGACCAATCCCTGTGGGACTCCACTCGTGACTGGTCAGCAGTCTGACTTGGAGTCTGCTACTTTCACACTGTGGGTTCTATCTGTGAGCCAATTTGCAACCCACTTAATGATATAGGGGTTGATGCCTAGTTTGGTGAGTTTATCAATAATTCCTGAGTGAGAAATGGTATCAAAGGCCTTGGCCAGATTGAGGTAGGCTGTATGAACTTCCTTACCTTCATCCACAGCTCTGGTGACTGACTCAAAGAAGTCAACCAGGTTGAGCAGGCATGATCTACCTTTCACAAAAAACAAATTGTGTGGGATCCAGAGTTTGGAGATTCCCTGTATCCTTGTTAGGTCCATGATGATGCACTCCATAGCCTTATATATCAGACTCATCAGGCTAATGGGGCGATAATTTCCAGGGTCTGTATTCGCTCCTCCTTTATGGAGAGGGATGACTGTAGCAGTGTGCCATTCGGTCGGGACAAAGCCTGAGGTGAGGCTGTGAGTGAACAAGGCCAGTTCACTTTGTAATTTATGTAGAACACAGCCAGGGATATTGTCGGGTCCCATGGAAGCTGTATTCCTGGCCTTGGACAATGCAGCTTTAAACTGTGCTGCAGTAATGCTGGGTACCTGGCATTCTTCTGGTATTGAGATTGATCCTCTTGGGGGGGGGGGGTAAAGTTGGCACTGAATCTATCAGTCAGTGTGGTGGCAATATCTGTTGGCTCATTATAGGAGGTTTTACATTGATGTATTTTTATCTCACATAAACAGTAGTCAAGTTTGTATTCTGGCTTGCTTCACCCAAATGCACATCAACCCTGCAAAGACATAATTTCACAGCAAACAGTCTGTGGCCATTGGCCAATCATTTCATCTACAGACAGCCCAGGCTATAGTTTCTGGTTTGACATTGCCAGGATAAAAAAAAATGCTGCATTACTATACTGCTGTCTCATACAAGCAGAAGCCACGACTTATCTGTTTCAGCGTATTTCATGTAAATGTATACTGTTCTTGCAATACTTCAGCTACAACAGCAAACTGCATGGCCAATCATTTCAACTGTAGATAACCCCAGTATGCATTACTAATCATAACATCTGGTTTGGTTCTGCCAGGATTAAAAAAAAAAAAAAAAAACTTATCTACTACAATCCAGGCCTCAAAAAGAGAACACTGACATTTACTGTGACTTCCTCACGTGTATTTAGCTAGTTTACTAACCTCTGACCTCTTGTGCATAGCTTTGCAGCTTTTGCTTGAAGCTGACAAATGAATCCACTTTAAGTCGTACACTGTATAGTGATTTTCAGTCTTGATTTATGACTGAAAATTGGCATTCATATACCACTGTTGTTGTCTCATACAAACCGTATCCACAATTTGTTTGTTTTAGCTTGCTTTGCACAAATACACACTATTCTTGCAATATTACAGTTACAACAGCAAACTGCATGGCTAGTCATTTCACCTATACATAGACCCCAGTACCCAATACTAGCAGTAGAATGTGGTTTGGCCCTGCCAGGATTAAAAAAAATTAACTTATACAACCCAGACTTCAAAAAGAGAACACTGACATTTACTGTGACTTACCCTGTTTATTTACTAATCTCTGGCCTCTTGTGCATAGCTTTGCAGTAGACAAATTAATCATCTTTATGTAATACACTATCTACTGATTTTCCGTCTTGATTTAAGACTGAAAATGGCATTCATATACCACTAAAAGCAGTACAGTTGATAAGTAAATTAGCTGCTAAAAATTGTTAATGGGGGAACTTTAGCTCTCCTACCCCCCCCCCACCCCCAAGTAAATCTGCAACTGTTTGATGACCAGGATAGTCCAGCAAGGCAGAACTAATTTCTGCCATAGGCCTGGGAAGAAAAGCCCTACATAGTGTTAGTATACTGACTGTGATACAATATGCAGTATTACATTCTACAATGTATTAATACAGTCAGTAGAGTTAAGCTGAGTGCATTAGGATAAACACAGTACAGAAGGAAATGCTGTTGAATTTTAATGCAGTATAATTTGGACTAAGGCTTCCTGTGGTATGCCATTATTAAGTATGATATAATATAAAAGCAGTGTATGACATATTCATATACTCATAGCATTTTCAGAGGGTCATAGTTACTATGAATATGCTTAATGAGACCATTAAGGAGACTAGCCGAGTTTCACAGTTACTGCAAAGTCAAGTGACTTGCTCAGAGCCATGTTGTAGGTAAACAGATTTTGAGGGATGTAAAAGCTGGAACAGAGGAAGCAACTCATAGCCTCAATTCTCCATATAAACTACCTTTCAGAAGTTAAGGCTGACAGGCCCCACTGGGTATTTGACTGCAAGATTCAGAGAACCATAATAAAAATAAGAGATGTTTTATAAATGTATTAGTAGTAACATGGTTTAGTGGTGATGATGCAATGGTCAAGAATGTTGACATTATGATATATAATAGGTGCCGAGTCCTGTAGCCGTCTGCTCTCTGCTGTTTATTAACTACCATGGGTACTGTCCTCTTAACCAAGAACAAAATTAAGGCAGTCTATACAAGATGCCATCACAGATTTTGTTTTAACATTGCTACTGTGTTTAAACTTATAACCTTTTACTGGTATTACAATTATGAAGTTCCTGTCCCTAATACAGTATATTGTAGCATGGCAAGGAATAGAGTTAAGGCATTGAACAATCATATCACTGTTTAGTCCATCATCTTCCACTGACTTGTCAGAGACGAGCACTGCTCACTGTTCATGCCTAATGACTTGTGAAGATTTGTGTTATGAAATTAATGGTATTGCAAACTTACAGGTATGTACCATTCATATGAGCAATTAGTGAAACATTTAATGCATTATTTCCCTTTAGATGTTATAGCCAGTGTATGCACTGAAATTCCATTGCCATTTTGCTAAAATGATAGCATATTACTCAATATTTTACCAGAATTTAAGTAACAGAAAGGCCAAAATTATGTTAACACATTAGGACACATTTGGAATGCAAGTCACCCTTTCTATATCCACCTGAGATATTTGTGAAACAATAATTTCTTGTATTTAGATATAATATAACAAAGTCCTTGCAATCAGTTTCGTGCATTTAGAATGCCAGACACCTGTGTCACAATTTTCCTATTATTAATTTTTCAGAGGAGCTTTGTGTTTTACATTTAAACAAATATTAAAATTCCATATTTGTTTGAAATTGCTCAATGTATGGTTATCTTATCGTATATATACACCCTAAAGTATGTTAATGCTGACAATACAATAGATACCACTGAAAAAGCAGCATGCCTTTCCTTGAAAAACCTGCATTTATAAGAATAAATTGCATGTTATGTTTTGGCACCATTTTCTGCTCCCAGCTTTAGGTATCTCATTTTTATGATCCTAAACTTGTTTGCATTAGATACCTTTCTAGTGGATTGCATCCAGTTGCTTAGTGTGTTTTAAACATTTCATTAATCAATAGAATATCAGAACTAGTAGTCATTACTGTCCTTATCTTCATACCATTAGCATATTTATTCATCCAGCACATGGTATTGTGTAATATTTTTCAAACAAAAGGTAAAAAGAATAGGCCCCAACACAGATCATTGTTAGATGCCCAGTTTAGCTGTTGCTGATGGCCCTGAGTAGTCACTCTTTGCAAACTAAAATAAAGTCACTTTTCAGTCCATCTTATTGTGCAGTTATTAATACAGTGAATATGCAGTCTTGAAATAATAGCTGTTTGATGCATAGTGCCAAAAGCTGTAGCCAGGCCTAAATATATCACTGCAGGTATTAGACTTAATTCTTAAAGCACATATGCAGGCTGAGAAAAGTCACTCATGCTGGTGGAGTTTTGATGCTACTTCTTGAAAGCTGTATTGAGATGGCTCTTTAGCTGTCATATAAGTACTGTCATTTTTAACAAGCCTAACAGGCACCTTTTGGAACATTTACTGACAACTGATATTAAGTTTAAGGGCTAGCAGTTTCCTATTAGACCCCTGTACCAGACTTGTGGTTTGGTGAAATATTTGATCACTGCCAGTTCCTAGTCTACTATACTTTGTAATAGTGAGTTAAACAGTGAGTTAGGAGGCGTGTTTAAGATGTTCTTCTCAGAAGATAGGTGATGCGTCTTGATATATGACCAGGTCCAATACTTGGGGTACTTTTGACTTTTAACCAACTGTTTACTAATTACTGGGCTTTAATTGTCTGCTATTACATAACTGAGGGAACCTGTGAAAATACAAACTAGTTAGAGATTTAAATGAGCAGCAGTTAATAAATTAATAATGAAAGAGTTGCTTTGAAACAAGTGACCACACAGACTACAAATGTGCATAACTAAAAAGTGTTTCTTGTCATCTTTCATTGGAGTCAATGTGTTCAAATGTCAGTGTCATCTAAGCAATAGTGTTATTTAACACTCTGGTGTTGAGTTTTACTGGTGGAAAAGGGCATCCAAATACTTTTGTTCCATGATATGGAGCAGGGGATCAGCAGTACTGATGTTTTGTAAGTGTTGAGGTTTATGATGAATTCCAAAAATCACTAATGAGTGTGAGTATTCACAGAAAGTTTGGTGTTGTGAAGCCATTTGCAGAAAGCAGGGACATCGTCTTGAAGTTCATTTTTGTAGTGCTGACGTGTAATCGTTTTCTATGGAAAGGGAAAAGAGGATAGAACCAAGTGCAGGCCCCTGTGGGAATAGCTTTGGAGGTAGCCCCTGAGGCATATGTGTTACTCGTTCACACTCCTTAGGCCCACTGATTAACAAGATACATTTTTAAACTGCTCAAGGATGTTAGAGGGGAAGCCTGGTTCTAAAGGTTTAAGTAGTAGGTAGTAATCAACAGAGCTGAAAGCTTCTCTGAGATCTAGGAAGATAGTCCTGTTATTTTGCCTTCATCTGGAGTGGAGAAAACCTGGTTAGTCAATGAGTAGATGGTTGTTTTTGTACTTTAATCGGGGCAGAATCCATACTGCTTTCCATTATGAATATTATGTTTTGTAATGTACTCAAGGATTTGGTTTTAAATGATTTATCCCAGTATTTTTGTAAGGCAAAAATCTGGATTATTAAGTACCCAAACTGGTTTCAGGCTGATGTGTTTATCTAGACAGACAAGATCAGCCTTCTGGTGGAATAAGGCAACCAAGTGTGGCTTTGAAAAGTTTGATAAGGGACAGCAGTTTGAAGTGGGTTTGAAATAATTTGTTGAAGAAGAAATGAAGACTTCAGCTAGTGGAAGAACAAGTGTATGTTTGTAGCCATAGCAGAGTATAACAAAAGACAGAGGCATACTGAGTGTTTAGTAGCATGCCTTTAGATATTGTGTTGGAAGAAGGAATGATAGGTGCACTTGAATGTTTAAGTTTTTTTTTTTACTTCTTGTTTAGTCACTTGCAGCACTCTAGTGAATGAACAAAATGGAAGGTATTCTAAGATTTTGTGCAGTGGGAATGATGCACAAAATATATGGGGTTAATAAATAGTAGATTGCATATGGGAGGGGGATTGCTGATGTCTTCTTTTAGTTTTGAGATGAATGAGGGAGATCATTTGATTCATAAACTGGCATTACTAAAGACACTAGATGAAGCAAGATTTTTTTCCAGGGCCATTCAATAATTCTTGGGGTGTAGAAGGGTTGAGTTTTGCAGTGCTCCAGAGTATTAAGCTTTAGAATCATTAGTTTTGAGACTAGTTTCATATATATTGTACTTCTCCATGTTGGAGGGGTCTGCTATCCACTCTGTCCAGATTCATCCCTGGGTTTCATAAGCTGTATACATTTTGTCAGTTTTTTACGGACTTGTACAGGGTTTTCTAATTTTTTAGTTGCAAAATGTCTCTCTTCAATAAAGTTAAATAAGTTATAGAAGGTGTAGATCGCAGAAATGGGATCTGTACAGCTGTAGAAAGAAGATCACAACTCATTCCCTCCAACGGATCCATGGAAGTTTGCACAGTAATTTCCAATTGACGGAGCCTAAGCTTTTTTGTAGAATTAAATTATGTCCTTATGTTTCAAACAAATGTTCATATCTCTGGAACCACAGGGGTTATTAAAGAAGTGTAAATGAAAAACTCTTCAGCATAATGTATTTTTATAGTGGTAGTATTCTTTAGGTTCTAGGTCTTAAAATTGATTTTACTAAAGAAGTGTAAATGAAAAACTCTTCAGCATAATGTATTTTTATAGTGGTAGTATTCTTTAGGTTCTAGGTCTTAAAATTGATACTACTAAAGAAGAAAATGAAAAAAAACTTTATAATGTATTTATTTATAGTGTCTTTTAGGTTCTAGGTCTTAAAATGGATTTTATAAGTCATAGTGGCTACTATGTTTGTAATATTTTGTAAAACAACTTATAATATATCAGCAACCACTCAAGTTACACAGATGCTGGTAGTAATATTTTGTTCATCCTGATGAGAGCTTTCATATATAATAAGCAATTCTGTATGTGCTACTTGGTTATTGAAATATTTAGAAAAACATGAAATTTATGACAATATAAATAATGATTACATAAACAATGATTAATATCTCTTTACCTGCACTTGACAGAGGTCAGATATCAACACATGTATGTTTGCCACAGTTTAAGCTTTAAGATGAAATATTTTAGTACTTGGTATGTGCCATGGTTTTGAAACCATTAATGCAAATATGAACAAGCAAATATTCGATGCCTAGAGGCATCAGTAGGATGTAAGTGGAGTAATGCCTACAGGCATAACCTGGATGTAATTAGTTCAATTGTTAGGATGTATGCAGAGTTATCTGGGATAGTCCTTGCTAGAATCATTTGTAGTGGTAGTTTTCTGCATTTGAGGCATTAGGAAGTTAAGATGGGACATGGTAGCCAGGGTGTTGGAAATAAGATAGAGAAGATGTAGGTAATTATTATTATTTTTCTGGTATATTATTTAGAGCAATGTCAAGGATTGTGAATGTATAAGTGAAGGGGTTAGGCCAGACCACATCTGTGACCATCTCTGTGAGATTGCAAGAGGTGGCTATTCTTTAAGTTGTACTTTAGGGGGACCAAGCCTGTCTAGATTGAAATCCCCAATCAGCAGGAGTTTCTGATCATTTGAGTGCTAAATAATACTGCATACTTTTCTTTTAGGTTTTGCAGTGGAGGAGGCTAGGGCAATGTAGACCACAGCGAATCGCAGTTTGACAAGTTGAAGAAGCAGTAATTGGACTAGTAGCCAGTTTGACTCACTGTAAGAGATGGAGTCATTATTTGCTGTCAGAGTAGGAGAACAATTAAGGCCATTTTTAATGAAAAGCATACATTCTCCTTTGAAAGTACTTGGTCTATTTTCCTTAAATATAGTATAGTTGGATTGGACATATGCTAGAATGTGTGAGGAGTCTTGACCAAGATTCAGAAATGGCTATTATCTTAGCAGGATATTGAAATAACCATTGCATGAATTGGGTTAATTTGTTCTTAATAATGCCAATGTTTATAAGGTTCAGTGCAAGGCTTTTAAAATGATTGAGCCAGCCTGGAGTCTCATCGGAAGTATCAGGGCTCATGTTTACATCTCCTGCTTGCAATATTATTTGGGATATAAATACTTGAAAGACTTGTTAGAGTTTGTGTGATACTAATGTGTTGACATTGTATAAAAGGTGCAGTGTAAATGTTTAGGTCCTCTTTTTTTTTTGCTTTGCATTCCCATTTGTTAAGAAGGTAATTTTTAGTACAGATGCTTATCCAAAAAAGAAAATCTTTTCATTTCCACTGGTATGACTCTCATTTTTGTTTAAGATTTGTGAATAATAAATCCTAATAGTTTTGCAAGGTATATTATCTAAGAGTTCTGTAAATTCCCTGCTAATAATTTATCAAAGAGTCCATATAAATGAGATAATTTGATCCATAATAAATAAAAAGTAATTCCAAAGTTCATTACTTCTAAGTTCATCACATCCTTTATTTTGGCTTTGGGCAGGGATAACACTATTCAGTGCTGTTTATTTTCTCTGAAAATGGGAGTATATATATATATATATATATATATATATATATATATATATATATATATATAGAGAGAGAGAGAAAATCAAATTCCTGTCATACTGCATGAAAGTTATGGAGGTGATTGATAAGTGAATATGCATGTATTTTTCTTTTCAACATATCGGCCACAGTGAGTTGCTTTCCAATTACAGGGATCACTCTGGCATTGAAATGTCTCAGTTTCCTAAGCAACGTCTGGCATCCTAGCAGTACTACATCCAAACGGTAGAAAGTAATCTGTTGAATATGTGGCTGGTGTTCAGTTTAGAGTAGGAAGTTGTGTAATATCATTGAGGATCATGAGAACTGTTCACATCCCCACAAATTTGCAAGACACTCTCGCTCTCTGTTTTTGAATATCCTTGTTCTGCATAATTAAGCATTATTAACAAAAGGCCTTATGTCTTAAGGTTTGTCCATACCTCTGGATTAAAGTGTCACATATACCTTAATTACTGGTATGACCTTAACAATCTACATGTGCCAAGACCAACAGTTTCCCAATGTCTCTATGTGTACTTTCACACACCAATACAGTGTGCTTTTACAGTGTGTTTAGCAATTTAAAATGACTCATAATGCAGCACTTCTTCAAGAATTAAAATGAACAATAAAAGTGAAATAAATAAATTGAAATATAATTTAATAAACTAAATAATGACACAGAGTAAAGGTGCTGCCTGTAAACATTTTCCTCAATGAATCAAGGTCAATGGAAAATACAGGTCTAAGTAATTGCATACAAATGGTTTAGGCCAGAGCAGAACAACAGTAATCAATATTCAGGCATGGTTTATACAATATTTACCTATGTACTTATGATACAGTACTCAGCCTTGTCCCTTGTAGATTACTACATGCAAAAATTACACGGTAAGGAAAGATCAATTATTTATTTTTTTCTCAATAATTTTTAGTTTTCATTGATGTGAGTCATCAAATAGACATATATAAAAATCATGACTATGGTACAGTGTTATCCATTGAGATTTATACCATAGGATATAGGTCATCTAACAAAATTATCTACACTATATACATGGATGCTTTCACAGTTAAGACATTGAATGTAACAACAGTACATATATTTGCAAATCAAAACCATAAAATATTTGGAGTGGTTGATCATATGTGTTGTTCTAGATTCCCTAATGATGTATTTCCAAGTGTCGCTGTGGTGGTTCATGCTATTAGAATGTTAAAGGCTTGTTCCCATAGCAACCTACATCTTGTGATTTTGTCTTTTTTATCCATTACAATTTTATGGGCCAATAAATGTTTTATGGCTAGCTGTCTGAATCCCTCCCAAGAGATGCTACTTGGGTCAAGCCACTTAAACGCTATATACAGTTTCATTAGAAGAAAGATTGTAACAAGTGTGATGGCTTGTTTCTTTTGGCTGTTGGGCGGTAGGATGTGTAATATAGCAAATTCCCATGTTAGTGTAGATGACTGATCACCTATTTTTTGTAATTGTATTTTAAGAGAATTCCAAAGTTTATAGACACATTTGCAGCTCCAAAATAGGTGAAGTAAGTCAGCAGCTTGATCTTTGCAGTGTGGACAGAGTGGTGATCTTGATGCATTAAAGTTGTGCAGGATTACAGGTGTAAAATATGCACTGTTATTAATCATGAGCTGGGTGTAAGCTAGTTTTTGGAGAGGTATGGTCTTTAGTGTTAAGTTAATCGCTTGGTTTATTTGCTGATTTTCTATAGATGGATTTATTTTTCTCCAGTAGTTAGAGAAAAGGAGATCCCTCTGGAATTTAATGTCACTTACTAATTTGTAAGAATTTGTAATGTTTTTTTTTTTTAGTTGATAGGGTAGTTTTCCATAGTAAGTTACAAGTTTCTGTGTCACTGTTGGTTATATTAGTGTTTTGGAGGTAACTGGAACATGATTCCTTAATTTGTGTTAGGATCACTGTATGTGATTTGGGAAGGTTTAAGTTATTCCTCGTTTCCTGTATCGAGCAGTTGAAATATGGGTATAGATCTTCGATAGTTTTATTTTTTAATTGGGGATAAGAGTCCAAATTCAACATTCAGTTGTTAATTTTTTAAATGTGGGTTTTTATGGAGGGGTTGTAGCATTATCATGGCTTGAGTGAGGTTCAGGGATTGAAAGAGTTTTTGTGTCAGGTTGATATTTAGGGAATCTATAATGTTGTAAGATTGCATTATTTTTTGGTTTAGGAATGGTAGTACTTTAGAATTGATACCTAGTGCTTTAATATATCTATGATATATTGTTACCCAGGTAGGAGACCGATTTTTTGTTGTCGGATTATGTTCAGCTATTCTCAGCACTCTATTGGTGTTAATAATTAAGTAATAGGTTTCAAAATCTGTAAGTCCCAGTCCTCCTTTATTTTTGGGAAGTGTTAATTTTGGATAGGCGATCCTGGTATTTTTGGGTTCCCAAATGAACCTTGCAAGCGAGGTGTGCATCTGTTTAAAAAATGTGTTGTGTATAATTATTTGTGATGTCATAAAAATATATAATAATCTGGGTAAAATATTCATTTTGATTATTGAAACTTTAGCCAGAAATGGTAGTTTCAGATTACTCCATCTTTTGCAATCTTGCATAATGCCTTGCCATGTTTGGGTTATATTACTTTGGTAAAAATCCTTGTTATTTTTGGGAAAAAGTGACACCCAGATACTTAATTTCGTCTTTAGTTTTAATTGTGCCTAATAGTGGTATTAGTGAGAAAGGTTTGGGTGGTTTTAAGGGGAAGATATTAATGTTCACAAGTTCATTGGTAGGTACCAGGCTATCTGCCCAAGGGCATATATAAGCCTAGCCAGAGTGTGTCAGCTTTCGCTGCCCCATTGATTAATTAACTGAGCTTCTGTCAACAAGAGCCAATGAAGTGATCCCAGGGGTGTATTTTCTGTTACCCATCCACTTGTCAAGGTTTCTCTTGAAGAGTGTTAGTGAGGGGCTCTGCCTGAATTTTGTTCCAAAGCATGGGGAGTCTCTGTGACAGGAATCTATCCTTCCAGCATGTTCTATTTATTGTTGTGGCGAGGTTTAGCTCACTAGAACGAGTGGCTCGCAGTGACTTGGATTACTTTAGATGGAGCATGTCCATCAATTCTGAGTTGGACATGGCTTTGTAAGTCAGACAGAGATCACCTCTGAGTAAGCAATATGCCACTGAGTACAGCTGGAGTTTTTTCAGTCGGGCTGCATAGGACATATGTTTGAGACCAGTAATCCTTCTGGTGAGGTACTTTTGTGGTCCTTCCAGCTGTTGGTAGTGTCTTGTGAGGTACATCCCAAATGGGGCATTGTACTGTATGATGGGTCTGATGAGTGACGACTAGAGGGGCACTATAACATCTTTATTTCTAGATGTGAACCCTTTAGTAATTAGATGGGCTACATAGAAGGATTTCCTAACTACTTTGGCAATATGATTGTCAAAGGAGAGATTACTATCTACCTGGGTCCCCAAATCTCTTATTACTTCTTCTGTATTAAGGGGGCTGCCACCTATGTGGTAATTCATGGGTGTTTTGTTTTTCCCAAATGGGATGACTATGCATTTTTTGGCATTTAACTTGAGACCATGATTTTGACACCAGGTGTCTGTCTCAGTAAGGCCCTTTTGGAGAATGTCTGTGTCAGCCGGAGAGTCAATTATGGCTACCAGTTTGCAGTCATCGACGAACTTGGTTAGCCATAGTCCTCCTGTGTTTGCCTGTACTTCTGAGAAGTATATGCCGAACAGTAGGGGTCCCAGGACCGAGCCTTGTGGGACACCACTTGTGACTGGTTTAGAGTCGGACCTGGAGCCCGCTATTCTTACCGTGTTAGTTCTGTCTGTAAGCCAGTTGGCAACCCATTTCATGACATAAGGGTTTATGTTCAAGCTGGTGAATTTTTTATATAATTCCCGAGTGGGGAATGGTGTCAAAAGCTTTGGCGAGGTCAAGGTAGGCTGTGTGAACTACCTTCGGCCTTGGTGACTGTCTCAAGAAGTCAGCCAGGTTTAGTTGGCATGATCTGCCCTTAACAAAGCCGAACTGGGTCAGGTCAAGTGTTTGGAGGTTCCCAATGTCTTTGTTAATGAGTTCCATGATGATGCGCTCCATAGCATTGCAGACCATGCTAGTCAGGCTTATGGGGTGATAGTTGCCAGGGTCAGTTTGTTTTGTTAAGGTTTAATTTGTAGTTAGACATAGTCAAGAAGTGTTCAATTATAGCTAATGTTTTATTTATATCTGAGATTGGTGTAGTACAGTATATATTAAAATCGTCCGCAAAGGTTCATAAAAATATTTTGAGATTGTAGATTACTGGGGGATTATGGTATGTATTTTGTTTAATGGATAGAAAGAGTGGTTCTATGTATAGGCTGAAAAGAAGGGGGTGATAACGGGTATCCTTGCCTGGTTCCATTTTTTATTGGAATTCTATTTGACCAAGTTTTATTTATAAATAGAGACGTATATGGGTTACTGTAAAGAGTTTGTATAATCTGAATAAAGTTGTTGGGTATGTTATAGTATGGTAGTGTTTGGAGTAAGAATTCTATATTGATCCTGTCAAAGGCCTTGTGAGTGTCAATAACCAGTGCATATCTTTGAGTTGTTTTGGTCTGCATAAGATATTAAAGCATTTAATAGGTTCATAGGTAGGTACTAGGCTATCGGCCCTAGGGCCCATACAAGCCTAGCCAAAAAATGTACCCTGGCTTTCGCCACCCAAGAAAATTATTTTCCTGTGCCCCTGTCGAGCAGAGCCACAGAAGTGATCTCCGGGGTGAATTTCCCATTTCCCATCCAATCATCAAGATTTTTCTTGAAGAGTGCTAATGAGGAGCTCTGTTTGACATAGATAGGTAGTCTGTTCCAGAGTATGGGAAGTCTCTGGGACAGGAATCTATGTTAGTGTATTGTCGCTGGTCTGTCTAAGTGGTGTAAATCTGGATTGTTCCGGAGAGATTACTTTCTCTATCAGGTTTTTCAATCTATTTGCGAGAATAATAGTATTTTTGTATCTATATTTAGAAGGGAGGTAGGCCTGTAGCTGTAAGGGTTTTTAGGGTTAGCTTGTTCTTTTATATAGGTTCATAGGTTCATACTAGGCTATCTGCCCTAGAGCATGTATAAGCCTAGCCAGAATGTGTTTGGCTTTCGCCACCCATTTTAAATTAATTCTGCTATGCCCTTTTTTTGAGGTCAGTATACTGTGCCTCTGTCTAACAGTGACACAGAAGTGATACCCGGGTTAAACCTACAATCTCCCATCCACTCATCAAGATTCCTCTTGAAGAGAGTCAATGAGGGACTCTGCCTAACCTGGACTGGGATTTTATTCCGGAGTGAAGGGAGCCTCTGGGTTATGAATCTGTCCCTCCAGCATGTCCTATTTATTTCAGTGCTGAGGTTCAAGTCTCGAGCGAGCTCGATGGGATTTGGATTTTCTGAGGTGCAGCATGTCCATTAATTCCGGATTGGACATGGCTTTATACGTCAGGCACAGATCGCCCCTGAACAGGCGGTATGCCACTGAGTAGAGCTGGAGTTTCTTTAACCGGGCAGCATATGGCATTTGTTTGAGCCCTTTGATCCTCTTGGTGAGGTACTTTTGGGGTCTTTCCAGTTGCTGCAGGTGTCTGGTAAGGTACATCCCAAAAGGGGCATTGTACTCAATTATGGGCCTGATGAGTAAAGAGGCACGATGACCTCCCCTGATCTAGATGTGAATCCCTTCATGATTAGGTGGGCTATATAAAATGTTTTTCTAACCACTTTGGCCACATGGTTGTCAAATGAAAGACTGCTATCAACTTGGGTCCCCAGGTCCCTAATTACTTCTTCTGTACTTAATGGATTACCACCTATGTGGTAATTTGTGGGCACTTTGTTTTTGCCAAAGGGGATGACTATACACTTTTTGGCGTTTAGTTTGAGGCCATGGCTCTGGCACCAGTTGTCTGTTTCTATGAGGCCCTTTTGGAGGATGCTTGTGTCGGCTGGAGAGTCGATTATGGTGCCCAGTTTGCAGTCATCTGTGAACTTGGTCAGCCACAGTCCTTCCGTGTTGGCCTGTACCTCCGAGAAATATATACCGAACAAGAGAGGTCCCAGGACTGAGCCTTGTGGGACGCCACTTGTAACTGGTTTGGAGTCTGACATGGCTCCAGCAATTCTAACCATGTGGGTTCTGTCCTTGAGCCAGTTTGCAACCCATCTAGTGACATAGGGGTTTATATTTAAGCTGGTGAGCTTATCTATAATGCCCGAGTGGTGTATTGTATCGAAGGCTTTTGCGAGGTCCAGGTAGGCTGTGTGGACCACCTTCCCCTCATCAATGACCTTGGTGACTGTTTCAAAGAAATTGACCAGGTTTAAGAGGCAGGATCTGCCCTTAACAAAGCCAAACTGGGTAGGATCCAGTGTCTGTAGGTCCCCAATATCTTTATTTATAAGGTCTATGATGATCCTTTCCATAGCTTTGCAGACCAAGCTAGTCAGGCTTATGGGGTGATAGTTTCCAGGATCCGTTGAGGCACCACCTTTGTGGAGAGGGACCACTGTTGCTGTACGCCATTCTTTGGGTACATATCCTGTAGTAAGGCTGAGATTGAACAGTAGTTTTATGTTTGGGTTTAGCTCTTCTTGGAGTTCATGTAGGATGCAGCCCCGGACACCGTCTGGTCCCATTGATGCTGTGTTTTTGCTTTGAAGAGGGCGGCTCTTACCTGAGCATCTGAGATGTCAGGGGGGGCAGCACTCTGCTGTGATAGATATTTGCCCTTTTGGTGGGGAGGGGGGGAGAAGTTTGCGCTGAACCTGTCAGCTAGGATGTTGGCAATGTCTGTGGGTTCGGTGTATTTTTTGTCATTTTGGACTAATTCTGAGCATATCTGGGAATTCCCACCCAGGTTCCTAACATAACTAAAGAAAGCCTTGTGATTATCCTTAGTGTCCTGTGCAATTTTTCTCTCGAAGCTGGCCTTAGATGATTTTATGAGTGCCCGTAGTTTTTTGCTAATACTGATCAGAGATGCCTTCCCTTTTTGGGATTTTACTCTACAATTTAGTAGCTTCCTCCTCCTATTGTATAGTTTGTTTATGGCTGGGGTCCACCAGACAGGACATCTGCCTTTGGAGGATTGGGTCTTGGTTTTATTTGGGATTGCTTGATCCATGCATTCCTGAAGGTGTTCATAGAATGCATTTATAAAGGATTCTGCGGTCTAGGACGTATTTTCCACAGGCCCGGGGGCTTTGAAGGATTCCACCTCGGTTTTGAGGAGTGTGAAATTTGCTTTAGAGAAGTTTTTCACTGTGGTTTTCTGGGCAGGAGGTGGGGTCGGGAGTGGTGACAAGTTGTTCCATAGCATTTGAGTTTATAAATTCTAGGAACCTTTGGGCTAGGGTGTTGGAGCTAGAGTAATGCTCCCAGTCTATGTTTGGGTAGTTGAAGTCGCCCAATATATTGATGTTTGGAGAGACCTTCATATTTTCCAGTGTTCTCAGGAAGGCTGAGTGGGGTTCCTGGGTTTGGAAGGGTGGTCTGTAGCAGGCTATAAACTGGAAGGCAGTTTTACCCACTGTTAGTTGCACATGGATAGTCTCTGATGCTTCGTGCTGTGCCACCAACCTGGAGGTGTGGGTATCTTTGACGAATATTGATACTCCCCCTCCGTTTGTGGTTCGGTCCAAGTTTTGGGGCCGAAAAGCATGGTATGAGGTATAACCTGGTAGTGCTGGGGTGTTCTCGGGAGCCTTGAACCAGGTTTCTGTTACTGCACAGATATCGATGTTCTCCATGCTATGGTTTTGGAGGCATTAAAGTGTATGTCATTTATTCTATTATTTATTATGTAGTTCAGTATATAAAATAAATTTTGGCTATCAAGGGGGGTAAAAGTTTTATAGAATTCCAAGGTGAGTCCATCCAGACATGGAGCCTTGTGTGCTTTCATATGTTTGATTGTTGTGATTATTTCACTAGTTAATATAGGTTAACTTAGTTTTTTCTGTTGGTTTAGGTCTAGTTTTGGAAATCTCAGGTTTTGAAGAAAGAGGGTTCTGTCTTCCTTCAAATGTTGTAGTGTTTGTTCACCATATATCTGAGAGTATATCACTTCAAATATTTTAACAATGTCCTCATTTTTTGTGTAGTGTTTTTCCCTATAGTTTACTTCTGTTATTTTGGAGGCAGTTTGGTGCTGAGCTATAATTCTAGCCAGTGCTCGAGATGGCACTTGGGCTTCTGCATAGGTGGCTAACATTCTGGTTTCATACAAAGATAGTTTTCTGGTTTGTAATATGTATAGATCTTTTTGTAGTTTCAAAAGGTCTGTCTCTGTTTGATTCTTAGGGTTACCTAATAGATCGTTTTCAAGAAGCTCTATCTTCCTTTTTAAATCTTGTTCCTCTTTCAGTTGTGTTTTTTTGTAGTATGCTGCTCTTTTAATGAATATTCCCCTAATTTGTGTTTTGGTTGCAGCCCATTCTATGTCCTTTGGTATTCAGGAGTTAGCAATGTTTATAAGGGATGCTTTTAGTATTGAATCTATTTCTTTTATTGCTTCCATTTTGGTAAGTAAGTTAAGGTTTAGTGTCCAGTTGTATCCCCTATTTGCAGTAGAAAGAACGCCCAGAGAAAGAAAGAAATCTATCCTCGACCACATTTTGTGGCATTGTGAGTAAAAAGTAAATTTTCGAGTTTTGTTGTGACTATCTCTATATTTAAAAGGGTCATATAACTTGAAGTCTTGTTTGAATTCATTTAAGGCTAAGGAAGCTTGTTTATTAAATGTTTTAGTCAGATTGGATTTGTCCTTGTCTGGGTTTTGGTATGTGTTCCAGTCACCCCCAATCACCAGATAGTGATCCTTAAATTGGTTTAAGATGGGGTATAATGATGTAAAAAAGTGATGTTGGTTGTTGCAAGGTGCATATACATTAAGTACCATTAAGGGTTTTGGTAGTGTAGGGTTCGTAAATGTTACATAACACCATCTTCCTTCCTTGTCTGCTTTAGTTTCAAGTATTTTTTTCCTGGAATTGGTTCTTAATTATAGCTACACCTGCACTGTTTGTTTTACCCTCCAAAGCTATGATTTGAGATATCCATTTTCTCTTGCTAATTTCTGTCCATTGTTCAGTAGTGAGGTGTGTTTCTTGTTTTAATAAAATGTTGGCTTTAGCTTGCAGTGTAAGGTGTAAGAATAATTTCCTTTTCTGCTTATTTTGGAGCCCTTTGACATTCCACGAGTCAAAATCCCACATTTATGTGTTGGGTATGTTTGTAACATGTGACTCGTGTGATGGTTTAGATTTATGGTCTTTGTATGTGTATGTTGTGTGATAAATTTGGAAAGCATCTTACTATTCCCGTCCCTACTCTGTGCCTAACCACTATACCCTTGGACCAGGAATAAAACATGGGGCAGAGTGACAGTTCAGTATGCAGTTTGCTTATCAAGGTGATTTTGATTTGTGTTATCCCTTTATGTGCATATGTAATATATTCCCCCCTGCATTACTATTTACAATGCGGACAAAGCTAAACAGACTGGTTCCCTAGAAAAGCACTACTGATAATGTCCTAAGCTGTTCCAACAAATAATTGATACAGTCCCGTTAATACAATTTAAACGTACTACATCTATGGTTTAAAATTTGTGACTTATTTCTACTTTAAATGTATTTCAAACAAGATGATACTAAACATTTTCATATTGAATTATATCAGGTTCTAAGATATATCATTCTTAGCCAAAGGTCATGCTTGGTAAAACTGCATTTGCTTACATTCAGCTCCTCTTTCACCTCGTTTATTTAACAATTTTAGGCCATTGTATGTGTCTATAAAAACTTCAGCACAGTGGTCTATAGTCAAGGGTAAGAGGAGGGGAAAAAAATGGTGTTTAAACAGCCAAGTCAGTCAGGATTTCAGTTGCAGCTTGCATATCTGTCTGAATATATTCTCTGCAGGCTATTGAATAGTATTTGTGTGTTCTAGACATTTAGCCTGCTCAATATACTTTATATTTTTAAGGTTATATATCAGGCATCCTTCAATTTAACTTCTTGAACATTTAATAGCAATCTCATTAGTTATATAATGTGGTTCTTATCTGTCGTTCAAAAACCCAGCTATAGCCTCTATATTCATATCAGTGAATATACAAATGTAAGAAGGGCTCAGAGCAACAGTACCTTCAAACCTGTAGAATTTAAATTGTAGTTTGCTGGTCAATTTCCATTTGGATAACTGCTTCTTGGTTGATGGGGTCGCATTTCGATTTCCTGAGACAAAAGAACTTAAGTTGAACTCTGTCTTCTTGCGATTGATTCCTACCATATCTTGGAGCTCTCGAGATCGTAGGGGGAACAAATTGAACATCCAAGGTCCCAGGAAGTCACAGCTTCTTGCAAACCACACATCAGAAACAACAACCGAATTTTAGCTCCTAGCCCAAATGTATTTCCTTTTTCTGTGAACCTCGTGGCTCAATTCAATGATGCAAGGGCCTAGGCAGCCCAGGGGAGTTGTAGAAGGCCAGATCCCAGCCAAAAAGATTGCATAACGGCTCATTTTGACACTCGAGAGTCGCTCATCATTTTTAAGGATTTACTTTGTTTCTGAAGGTGGAATCTTCTTGAAAACGGCCAAAAAGGTCTCTTTAACTTCTTTTGGACTAGCGACCATGTATTTAACTCCTTCCATGTAGAAAATAAATGTATTTGGGTACTTCATCTGGAATTTAATTTTTTCCTCTATTAGAAACTTGCAGTATGGGGAGAGGAGTTGTCTTGCTTGCCTTATCTGCAGAGGGTGATCCTGTGCAAAGGATATTTTGTTATCGTTCCAGGTAAGTGTACCTTTCTTCTTTGCTGCCAATATGATTTTGTTTACATCTTGGAACTTTAATAATTTGATATAAACAGGTCTTGGTTTCAGTGAAGTTTGTGTTTCTCTCAGGGCTCTGTGTGCTCTTTCTATTAATATTTACTGTGTTTCTTCTGATTCATCTAACAAGGAGCTTATTATCTGTCTGATGGTTGGTAGCAGGTTATTATGAGTTACCGTTTCCGGGATTCCTCTTATGATAATATTATTCCTTCGGGACCTTGCTTCCAGATCTGTTATTTATAAACTTTGTATTTCTTTGTCATGGGAGTCAGCTCTTTTAGATGAGTCTATTTTTATTTCATTTTCTGTTATTCTGGACTCAGATTTTTCCATTCTAGTTATTTGGCTAAAAGAGTCACCAAAGGATTGCAATTGTAATGATAAGTCTTTTATTGCTTGTTGAATAGGTAGAAGGGCAGTTTTTATATCTTTCAGGTTAGCTGGCTGGTCTGACTTGATTTTGTTTACAGTTCTAGAATTGTCTGTTTTATTATCTTTTGCCTCTTAGTAGTTGTCTTTTTTCTGGTGAAATTAATTCCGAGAATTTTGTCTTGGTTATGGTAGAGAAAGATGGCCGCTGTTCTGTGAGCACTGCTAGTACCTAGCTCTCTGAACTACCCTGGATTAAAACAAACCCAGAAGACAAACCAGCTTTTAATTTGTTAAAATAACTTTGAATATCAACTCTAAGCAACATTCAGCAACAAAAAGACAAAGAAAAAGTGACAGATTTCTTTCTGAAACAACAGGATTAACTACGATTTATGAGAGACAGTGTAAGTCATGTGGTGTTAAGGCCCTACAAATGAATGCTAGATATGGATAAAACTACAAACTGCAAGATGTTGAAAGAAGACAAAAATATGGAAAGATTAATTATTTACATATAAAGCACAGTTAATAAATCATGAAACTACTGCAGGTTACATGGTTTGGGAGTGTTTCTTACCATATTCCCCTAATTATATTTGTCGTTATACACTTTGCTGGCAGAGTCACTATTTTAGTATTGTGTTAGTGCTTATAGGAAATTTTCTGTACTGTAGCGTACATGAACAGGATGTGATGTAAACTGATTTAAACTTTGACCAACATTCGATACTATGTGATGAATATAAATAGATGTTCATGTCCACATTCCTTCTTCCCTGTAGAGTAGACCTGCGTGTTTGTGTGACAATTTACTAGAATAGTCTTAATTTCTTCCTCAAAATTACACATTCTACAGACTTATTCCCTGCCAAAATACAGGAAAAGTTTTATCAAAAGGTGGAGTGATGCAGTTTATTGTCCTCAAAAATCAAATAAGTGGACATATGTGTTAAAAATTATTTACTATACTTTTAAACAGTTTTACACATTTTCTATTCATTTTAATGTAATATCGGATGTACCAGAGCAATGTATGCATCATCAGGGCAGACTACTGCCATGATAAATGAAGTACGGTTTGGTCACCTGTGAAATCGGTCTGTTGGCCCATTCTGTCTACTTCCAAAGCAAACTACAAATATAACACATATAACACACTAAGATTGCTAGTTAAAGTAATGATTAGTTTTTCTGTGCATAACGACCAAGGCACATATGCAAATAGGTTCTGGAAAATGCTGCACCTCTTTTTTTCTGTAATCCATTGTCAGTATCAGTACTTTTAAAATAATAGTAAACAATGTTTGTAGCGGGAAAGCTGCTGTTTTCTTATCCACAACACTTGTAAATGTTTCTGACACAGATGAAAGATTATTATTGATGTTAACTTTGCAGTGTCTGTAGTGCTAACAGCCATTCAGATTAATTTAGTGTCACTGAGGCATACGAGCAAACAGAATCCTGATTCCCTGCTGACTCACTGAAACAGCAGGTGTGCCTTGCTTAATAAAAAGCCAGACTGTGAATAATATTCAAAGCTTATTTTGAAGAAAAGGTAATGTGTGACAGCCTTGATTTTAGTATAATGCTACATGTAAAGAGTTCCAGCAAAATGAAAATAAATAAATAAATAAATCACAGCATATGGCAACTTGAAAGTATTAAATAATATATATTAAAAACTACAGTGCTTGTAAAATTTATATAACTGTCAGTGTGTTCAGCTGTTATGTCATTTTTTTTCTGTCTAAAGAACATTTTCTTATTTTTTATTTCTACCTCTAGATACATTTCACAGTTAAACTACTTCTCATGTATGGGAACAAATTTCTCCTGGATATTGGTGAATCTAGTTGTTTTTACCAACTCAGTCTCTTTTTCAGTATTTGTGACACAACTCTTAAGCAAAATCTAGTAACTTTAAGAAAGGTCAGTGGTTTGTGGTATCCTTGAAAGTAAAGACTACAGCTAGGCCTGGTCCATTATCTTCTGTAAAAATGCATTCATAATGGTGGCAGTAAATTTAAAGGACAAGCGTGAAGCTAACAAAGCTTGTTCATTTTATTATTATGAAACTGAAGAGGGAATGCCATAGCTACAAAATAAAAAAATGGAGAACAAATGATATGCATGTGTGAAGAAAAACATGGAAGAACTGAGTTAAGGGAGTCAAAGAACAGGATGATAACAATGGAATGGATAAAATTAAGAAGAAGACCAAATTTTGTTGTCACTTCTGATCTCATCCATTTCAAATGTCTCTGTAAAAGATGGTGTGTATGGGATGGGTTGGAAAAAAAAAAGATCAGAAACATATTGAGATAAAAATAGACTTTGGGCTGCCAAACAAAGATGCAGGCCAGCAAGATGTATTTTAGAAGATCAGATTGGGATATGGGTCCTTGGTTTGAAAGTCGGATGAGTTTCAGACAGCTTTGTGGTCAAAACACTGTAGATCAGTCTAGCTGGAATTCTCTTCCTTATTCCCCCCATTTTTCCTGTTTGATTCATCTGATAGCTCTTGTGCTGAGATGATTCACTACAACCCTCACCTTTCTTTATTACTTTTATTTTTTCCCCAGCTACTTCTAGACCATCAAGTTCTATCACTGATAGGTTTTCCTTCACCCTTTGGGCAAGAGCCGTTCACAGAGTGGTCACGTATACAGACACAGGAGTTGTCCCTTTGCATAACAGCAGTCAGATGACCAGGATCAGCATTTTCCTCACCACTGCATGGATGAGCCAGCGTAAGCCCTCTCTGGCCTGACTCAGTGCCCATGAAGTTAAACAGTCTTGCGTCACCTGGACTGTAGCCAGAGTTTCATCCATCTGTGCCATGGAGCAGGCTGTCCTCTAGTACCTTGATTACTGCTGACTATACGTAAGAGCTTATAGCGCTTTTCATGTGCAGATAATCTTAATTTCTTGCTACATCCCATATAAGGCTGTGCTTTACATATGCCCCGCTCTCTCTGCTCTAAAAATCATACCCATTTTAAATATACTGTGTCTTGACACCTCATACAGTGCTCATTTATCACTTGCCTAAATTTCTGTAGTATGGCCAATGTCTGTACTGTGCAGCTATAATCCTTCTTGTGTTTCACACATCTTTCTTACTCTACATAGTGCCATATAAGAGCCGCACTCTGAGTCTCTTATTACTCCTTGACTATTTCATGAATTCCCAGACCTTTCTGATGACTCTGATGGTCTTTTTCATCACACTTCCATATTAATTTAATGGCATAATCTTGGAAATGTACCTGCCTTTCCAACCCAACCTAAACAAGTATTATTCCTTCAAGGCTAAGTCGGAGTCTGTCTCTGATGCATAGCTGTTATGTTTTTGCCATGTCCCATCAACTTCCTAAAATAATGATGCCAATTATATCATCCACCACCTAAACAATTCATTATGCACCACAGTGTTTCTTTTGTTTTAGTATTTGTTAACAGCAGTTATAATAGTTTTAAAAATGTTACTTTCAAACCCCTTTCTTGAACTATTCTGCATGTTCCTATATTACTTAACACATCTTCTATTGACCATGACAGGTCAGTTATGCTGGCAGACACCATTACTTGTGACCGCCTCTCTTTTGCTTTGAAGCTGCTTCTGTTATGACACTACATATTTTCCCAAGTATCCTTCATCCTGCTGCTAATGAGAATTTGTATCCCCATAGCTGCTGCGTCACCAGTTGCTAGCACCATTTCCTCTGTGATAAAAATTACATTTTGTTAAAATGCATTTCCTTATTTCCAGTGTCTTTGCATGTCTCAGTATGTACTTTCTTAATTTTGCCTGCCTTTCTCAACAGTGTCTGCAGAAAATGTTAATGCTTTGCTTATACAATTATTGGTTTATTACTATTTTGTTGCACTACAGTGCTAGTAGCACAACAGGTAGCACACCGTCCTGTGGTTCAGAGGCTGTGGGTTATATTCCCACCCCAGGTAGATTGATTTCTGACACTGCAGTGCAACATAAATAATATACATGTGCACAAGCACACACACATAATCTTTGTTTGTTTCTTTGAGAGTTTGGGCAAGTTCAAGGATCCAGAGAGCACCCCTGCAATTTATTTATTTTATTTATTTATTGCAGTTGGTTTACCAGGATAGTCCATTGGGCCAAAATGAATCCGTTTTCAATGGAGTCCTGGGGAGAAAAGCTCCAAAACAATCTAGGTACAGCAGGTTATTAATGATAATTATACAAATGTAAAAGATTCAAGCAAATAATTTCAAATAGGACAACAAACATTAGAAATAATAGAGACTTGTGATGAAACTTACAGATGATACAGACTAGCAAAAGGAATATTGCAAAGTAATACTGAAAGTCAATACATATTAGGAAGCATAATCTTAAGAGGTGCAGTCTAGTAGATTCTTTGCAAATACCATAGGAATAATAATGTGTGTGCTAGGGGAAAATAATAAGGAAACTTGCCGGAGTAAACAGGGGAAAGAAGGAAGATAAAAATAGCCAGTGTTAGTTATGTGGGGTGGGAGCAAGAGCATTCCCACTGGGATACCAGATGTGAATGAAGAGATCTTTTGAAAATAAAATGGTTAGAGGTGGTGCGAATGGACGGTGGTAAGGAGTTCCAGAGGCGAGCTAGGCCATTGGTTAGAAGGCTTTTGCCTGGGGGATGAGTTGGTTTGTACACTTCTAATAGATTTTGATTGTTTGACCTTAATACTCTATCAGGTAGGTGCATTTTAAAGGCAGAAGAAAGGGAGGGACAGAGGGAGGGGTTGAGAATGAGCTTGTAGGCAAGAGTTAGTTGAGTGTAGGTGAGATGATTAGGTAGTTCTAGCCAGTTTAGTTTTTGGAGAGAGGAACAGTGGTGGGTGGAGGACTTATGGCTGGTAGCGAATTTGGCGATTTTGTTGTAGCAAGAGGAAAGTTGTGTTTTTAGAGAGGACTGTAGATTAGTTAGGAGTGGAGCTCCATAGAGAAGGGAGGGGATGAGAAAGGAAGTAGAGAGAGTGATTTTAGTGGCAGGTGTAAGGTAGTGATTTTGTCGGTAGAGCATACCTAGTATTTGATGTTTTTTTTATATTTAGTTGTAGGTGGGAGTTGAATTTGAGCTGGCTATCAATTTGGACCCCAAGTAACTTGGTCTCTGACACCAGTTCCAGAGGCAAGTTATTTTGACTAGTAATCGAGAATGTGTTTATATCGAAAGAAGTGACTTTAGAGGGGGTAAATATCATTAATTTGGTTTTAGAAGCATTGAGTGCTAGATGATTTCTTTTCATCCATTGCTCTGTGGTTGAAAAAGCATCTTGCGTAAGTTTTAGGAGTGTGGGGATAGATGTGGCAGAGCAGATAATAGTTGAATCATCTGCATATTGGATGATGTTTGAGAATGGGATAGATTTGCAGAAATCATTTATAAATATATTGAAGAGAAGGGGACCCAGTATGGAGCCTTGGGGAACTCCGGTAGGGGTATTAAAAAATGAGGAGGTGGCCTTTTTCCATTTTACTGCATGATCTCTATTGGATAAGTAGCTGGAGAACCAATTCAAAGAGGAGGGAGATAGGTTAAGTTTTGAGAGTTTAGTTAAAAGCAGGCTATGTGAGATAGTGTCAAAGGCCTTAGAGAGGTCAAGTAGCAGGGTAGAAACAATTAGGCCAGAGTCACGGGCTTTATTTACAGTTTCAAGGAAGGAGAGGAGGGCTGTCATAGTGCTATGATTTGGTCTGAATCCATGTTGTGTGGGCTACAACTCTTACCACACTTTTCGGCCACCAAACCAGGACTGAAACACTAAAGGTGGAGGAGTGTCCATATTCACCAAGGATATTCACACCACCAGGCTAGTTGCTGACACAATGCATCTGAAATTCTCCAGGTGCAACTAACACTAGGTAAGACGGCAATCCAAATTGTAACTTGCTGCAGATCCCCCACCATGCCCCAAGATTTTCACTACACCTTTCTAAACATACTGGAAAATATTAAGATACAAACAAAAGATACAAACAAACACCCTAATACTGGGTGATTTCAACAACCCTGCCATTAACTGGGTAAACTACTTGTGTACCAACACCTTTGGCCAACGGTTCTTGGAATTCATAAATTCCAATACCCTGGATCAACTATTCCATACTGCCACCAGGAGCTTCAATATCCTAGACCTGGTCATTACCAACATGGGAAATTAATGCTCCACACATATGGTCATCCCCTTGTTGGTCAGGTCTGACCATAAGCTAATCACCCTTGACATCCACATCCCTCCCCCACCCCCCTCCCAGTAAGGAAACCTCCGTAAAAAACTTCCCCAAAGCCAACTTCATGCTACTCAAGTCAGAAGTGACAAACTTCATGACACCCATGCAGGCGGGAACTGAAAGTTCGACTGCTGAATCCTACACTAATGCACTACGAACACATCCACTCGTTCATGAATCGTGACATCCCAAATAGAACCAAGACTCTCTCCTCCTAAAATAGGAAGCCAATCTTTTATCTTTTACTACAGGTGCATTTGGTTTCTCTAACACTGTGGGCTACAACTCTGTCTTTGCAGTTCCCAACTTTAAATTCCCTGTTCAGTTCAATTTAGTATCTGATTGCACGAGACCTTTATTCTTCTGTTGACCTCCCTCACTTTTAGCTCTATAAGAAACCCTTTCAGTTCCATCTTGAAGGATTCCCACGAACAATAGGATTACTTTCTGCTGTACTGCTATTCACCCAGTAATCCCTAATCCTGTTCTGTATTTTCTGAAAATGCATGTGGTGTTGAAGCAAGGGATCAAACTTCCAGGAAAAATACTTTTATGTGTTTGGAGAAATATAACTTTCATTTCTACTGTAGATAAAAGTGCAGAGGAAATATTAATAACTTACACTCTTGGTAAGAGATTTGGAGAAGGAAACCAGTAGTCTGTCCTACTCTCCGAATGCTGATCTGTGGCTATCAAAGGTACACTCCCCTTCACCAGGGAGAAGCCAGCAAAAAAACATAGCACATACATTTAACCAAACTTTAAGTTCTCTGTCCATACAAGAATATTAGTGTGAAATGGAACTCTGTTAAATGGAATTCTGTCTATAGTATACATAGTCTATAGGATTTTGCTTCTTTCACTGTTTTTTTTATTCATGCTTCTCGTAAACTCTGAGCTATTTCTCCCAGTTTCCAAATCAGTCCACATGAACCTCTGATTTCATATTCTGGCAATCCGAATCTTTTACAAGTAGTTCAACCTGTCACTTGAATGATCTCTGTCATATTGACACACAAAACTTCAGACACTCACTCAGCTTTTTTCCTTCTTCCATTCCCTCTTCTCAATAAAAAACTCACACTTTTGAATTAACTCTGAATAAAAATAATTAAATCAACAAACAATTTAAAAAAAAAAACTGATCTAGTACTACTGTACCATAAAGTTAAAATAATGATAGAAAAATCTGAACTATTTTGTTTCTTATTCCAGTGTTGGCACTCCGCAAATTTAACCTAATTAAAAATGAAGTCTGTCTGATTATTAAGTATATCATTCTAAATCAAAACTGTACTTTTGGCAGGAAGTTAAAATGAGAAACAATATTCTTTCAACAAAGAGAGCATGAACATTTTATCAGAAACTGTGGAGCCTATACAGCATCATACACGTAAAACAAAAACAAAAAAGGCGCTGCTTAGCCTCAAAATGCTGTTGACTTGAGTGGTTGCTGTGATGTAATTGTATGCAAAATATTACAAACTTGATTAGTTGCTCTGTTTTCTGTGGCTTATAATATTAGGTTGTGGTGAAGAGTTTGCCATTTCCACTTCTATAATAACATCTGTGGTTCGAGAGATACAAACATTTGTTTGAAATGTAAGGACATAATTTGATTCTATTAACAAGATTAGGCTCCGCCCATAAGAAGTTATAGTGCAAACTTCCAGAACTCCATTGGATGGAATGAGTTAAGTAACTAATGTCAATTAGAGACAGTGCCTGGAGATACTGGAAACACTGTCAAACAACCCACCCTAGACAAAATTATAACCCAATTGAAATTAGGTTAAATAATTCCACGGTGGTGCAGTGGTAGCGTTGCTGCCTCACAGCAAGAGGTTCTCCCGTTCGATTCTCGTCTGGAGTGCGGGGAGTGCCTTCTGTGTGGAGTCTGCATGTCCTCCCTGCGGTTGGGTGGGCATTCGAAAGACATGCGTAAATGGGTGTGCCTTCGTTGAAGGTTGAACGTCTAGCTGGCACCTCGGCATTCGTGAAAATTTACTGCCAATCATTAGCGGGCCAGAGTTCCGCTGTGGCGATCCCTAACCGGGAAAAGCCGAAAGACAACAACATCATTAGGGAAAAAAAACAAGCATATTGTCTTTAACCAGCAGCTCCTCTAACATCAAAATAATCCCAAATAATAATGAACAAATGTTAAGAAACTTCTAAAGTTGGTGCACAAAATGCTGCTACTACTACTACTAATAATAATAATAATAATAAACATTCCCAGTCCTTTCCCCAGTGAAAGTGATATTAACATTGCCATGACTTTCTACAAGTATAACATAGACATGAATAATTCTTTTATTCAAAAGAGTAACTTTATACCAAGTAGCAATGACTCATATGACACATGTGGTACACTGAACCTTCAACAAATAAGTGTCATGCAAATAAGACTTCTATAAAAGCCAAATCCTACCTCACTCACTGCTGACCTTCTACCATCTGAATATATTGTGGCTGAAACAATAACGTACCATATTGCAATATTTATAAAGAGATCAATAAGTGAATCGTATGTTGCAGTCCTAGAGAAGCAATGTTATTACCTCTTCTTATAGGAGGAACAAATGATTACCATAGTAATTTTAGAGCAATTGCTATATTATTCGCATTTCTAAAATTCTTGAAAAATGTATAGAAAAACACCTATTATATCACCTTATAACAGTGGTTTTGAACCCTTTTCATCTCATGGCACACATAAACTAATTACAAAACTCTTGCAGCACACCAAAAACTATATTATATTTTTGTTAATCTGATGAGTCTGACAAGCCCCGAAGAACACATGTAGCACGGAGTGACTTAAACTTTACATTTTTAAGATTTTTTTGTATGTAATTGTTAAGGCTTACTAAAGGAATTACAAATTGACAAACAATATTCTTTCCTGCTACTGCTGTAACAACCATAGCCTCTTACCAGCTGTGTCAGCATCTGTACAGCATTTCAAACAGGGCACCGGTGACAGACAGCAGCCAACGGCAGCTCTAGCTAACTGTGAGGGGGGATCACAAGCTCTTGGAGTATCGGATCATTTTACCAATGCCACGGCACATCGGTTGAAAATTGCTGCAGTACTACATATGCTTCCTCTTCTTGTCCTCCTGTACGTTTCTCATCATCGATCTCCACTGTTTCTTACGATCACCATCTGAGTATTCCCTTCCTCCTCCTTTCACCTTCTCTCCTTGTGGCGTTGGCTCCCGCATGGCAGACTCTAGTTCTTGAAAGTGTTTTTTGTACTTGTTCTTTCTCCATGACTTCCTTTTTTATTCTGTCTTTTGTGGCTGCATCACCCTCCATGTCCCTTCAACTAATCTGTGCCAACCACTTCCTCTATTCCTGTGATGACCTCTGCGCATTTCCTTCTGTCTGTACTACCCTACTTTTCCAGCCTGTCTTGTGCCGTGACTACCTGTTGTCTCCTCCTCCTCTGTAGTTTTACTTTGTTTTTTCTTATTTGAAAATCGGTGCACTACCATGAAACTCCCCATTCTCTTGCAACCCCACATGCTTAACACTACAAATTTCTCTTATTCTATCGCAGTTCTTTCAAATATCTTAAACATACACTAATCCAGGAGTGGTTTTATTGTGCATGTCCTCATACAAGGAGACCCCACCCCCTCCAAATGTTCTTCATCAAGTGTTTGATGGCATGCTTTTTTAACAACAGACAACAGCTAATACTTAATACCTCATGCATGTGCTGTGGATTGTATTCTAAACTGTCTGTTACTCTGATGCCCAAATGCACTGTGTACCTCTGTCACTTATCTGAATTCTAAAAACGTCATCTTAGCTAAGAGAAAATACTGTCAAGTTGCCTGTTAAATCTGCATGCCTTCTCTAATGCACATCTCTTTTACCTTTAGTACTTGCATTTAACTGTGTATTGCAAATATTTGCTATGTATCTTACTCTTTAAAGACTTGATTGAGTATGTCATATTATAAAACTGACCTAACCATAGCACTCCCTTATCTAATCCTAAAACTACACTCCACCAAACCCTGAAGTCCTCATTTGATCACTAAAACCTAATTCCCAGGTGCTAGGTCCTACATTCCCATCCTATCCCACTTCTTCCCAGTGGCTGCTGCACTTTCCTTGATGAACCTCACCTACTGTGTTGGAGTGAGATACAACAAGTTGCACTCTCCATATGGCTGCCACACCTCACACAAACGTATAGTGAAGTTTGAGAGTGAGCAGCAGTCTGTACAAGCTACAGGATGCCAGAGTTCCTTGCTGAAAGGCATTGATCTTTGAGCTCCTGAGATTCAGACACTTCTAGCAAACCCATTTGTTTTGTTTTAGTTAATAGCATTCTTGTCTGTTTGTACTAAATTAGTTTTTTTTTTTTACAATTAGATCTGTGCTGCCTTTTGTGTCAACTATTTATATATATACCAAACTCATGGACTGGTACCAAACTCACAGACTAAAACATAATCCAAAAATGTCCTATTATCCCCTTTGGCAAATAAATAGCCCCTTCTAATTATGATATAGCTAGCATCCCCTCTATGCACAGACTCAGTGGTGTGAAACTTGGGAATACAGGTTGATATTAATCTAAATTTTGATCACCATGTATATGTAGTAGTAAGAAAAGCATTCTACATTCCACACCTCAATAAGTAAGGGCATCGCATCCAGGTCCAGGGAGGTTATATCTCCACTGTACTTGACCCTTATCAGACCACTAATTGAGTACAATGCTCACTGCTGTATGTACCTCACCAGACACCTGCAGCAACTGGATAGATCACAGAAGTTTCTTAAAGAGAATCCGGGGTCCCCAAAACATGACATACATGAAAAGACTGAAAGACCTGTCACTGTACTCTGCATCATACAGGCTGCTGAGAGGCAACCTGTGGCTGGCGTACAGAGCAGTCTTGGACCCTGCACATCCCTAAATCAAATGGGAGAAGAATAAGTCACTCCAGGCATCTCATCCTAGCCTGTGACATTAATAGAACATGCTGGAGAGACAGATGTATATCTCCTAGTGATTACTGCTCCTCTGGAATAAGCTTCTGTTCCATGTGAAGCAGAGCTCCTCAATGACCCTATTTAACCGCAACTTTGATAACTGGATGGGTGGCTGTAAATTCATCCAAGGTGAGGCACCTATGTCCCTCATGGACAGGGGCAGCCAGTGCTGATAACAGAATTGCCCTGTTAACAATGACTGTCTAAATATGGTCAATAGGGGTACTTTGTTTTTTTTACAAGGCTGGGTTTGTAAAGGCCCTATGGCCATTAGCCTAGTAACCTCCCATGAGCCTATGAGCAGAAAAAAGAACAATGAATCAGCATTTTAGGAGCAGATCGTAAAAGGGGATGAGCTATAAAATGTGATGGAGCTACACAAATTCTTTCCCAGTTGCATTCAGAGACTTCTGTCCCTTCTTGTTTTACCTCTGATGTGTTCCTTGAACATTTTCCTTACTAGCTCGTCCACTTCAAAATACTCTCCACCACCCCCCCCCCCCCCCCCATCTGCTGCTTCTTGCATTTCTTGGCTGGTTGTTTTACTTGTGCCTCACACTATCCACCAGTAGACCATCCAGTGCCATTGTTTAATTGCCTGCTTCATGATAATTTTGTATTCCAATTCCATTTTTACTGCTTTTGTGACCTACAATCTCCTTAATCGCTTTCCTTATTTCCTTTTCGTCTTTTCTTCTGTGTTCATCAGTTTATCCTGACAGTAACCTTGATCCCACTGTACCAGTATTTTTCCAGTTTGTCCCCATCTTGGATATTGTCCTGTTTTGACTCATTTATTAGTTCTTGCAGTGTTTCTTTGTCCCATCTCCTGCCATTTATAACTAGTCCACCTCCACCAACTTTTCATTGTTTTCTGTTTCTGCACACTTAAGTCTTACTGCTGTATGATCGGACATCATCTCTTCCATTACTTCTTTTAGGTTTTCCTTACTAAAGAATCTGTCTAATCTACTTGCCTGTTCCAAAATGTTTTTTGTGAAGGTGCATTCCCTCTCATTTTGATACCTTTCCTCCATTTTTCCATCCACCCTTCCTCTTTCATTCCTTTTGTTAGTTCTTGTCACAGCTTTTTATTATATTGTTTCATTCCATACAGGAAGTAATATCTCTATTCCATCTCTTCTGGTCTCTGATCAGTTAGCAAAACATTTCTTGTAGAATCTTTTTTTTTTACCCTGTTTGGTGCATATGTTTCCTATTGTTCAGCCCTTCCCTTCCCAGCCATCTGCCTATCCCTTTCTCTGTGGTGGTCTGATGCCCTCTATGAAATACAATTGCTCATAACTCTCAACCTGTTAGCACAAGAAATCTGGACAAAGCCCAAAATAGTGGGTGGACAAAGGCCTAAAAATAGGGACAAATTTTGAATATTTTTCTTGTAAATTTAGAATGTTGCAAGAATAACAGGTCTTGTGTTAACATGCATTTTCTGGAGGATATGAAGTGTGGAACTCAAATGTCCCCGTATTTAGTGACTTCAATCCTCAATGATTTACAAAAAAATGACAAACTTTATGAGGAATGTGCCAAAAATGTGAGATAAAAATCTGTACAGTTGAGAGGTATGCAATTGCTATTCCTCTCTTTCGTCGCATCTGTTGTCTATTTTTCTGTTTAGGTAATCAAATCACAGTACATTTGCCCATCTATGATTTTCAGTCCTGTTTCTTGTAATAGAGTAATGTCTCCCCATCCTGTTTAGCATTTCCTGAATTTTCTTTCTTCTTACAGGATTTGACGAACCCCCAGTGTTCCATGTAATTAACTCTATTTTCTTTGTTGTTTTTGTCCTACTATTCTGCTTTCTCATTTGTTGCCATCCAGCTTAAGCCTTATTCCAGGCCTACCCTCTAAACAGAACATTCTGTTCTATGGCAGCTAAGTATTCTCAGACCCCTCCTCCCCATCCTGGGACTCTGGATAATTGCCTTCTGATTTTGCCTGGTCATGGGCCTTTTAACACTTTCCTTTGCTCCTTTCCAGTGGTCATCACATTAATACATTGCATGCCAATCCAGTGCTGTTGTCCCAGTCTTTTTATATTACAACAGTCCCATTTATTGTAGCCCCCCCACCCCACTGCTGCTCACCCTTATGGTGTGCCAGCTTCACTTATAGGTTCACTTGTGTGAGGATCACAACATTGTTTTCTTCTTTGCATTTGTGCAGCTATTTACTGCACTATTTATGTACTACTGTTCCTTTGGTTTACATTTATCTGTGGGTTATTGTTTACCTTTCTCTTGTTGTCTCCTACATTCCTTTTCATGGTCTCCGTTAATTACATCAACAACTATTACTTATTTTTTCTAATGCTTATTCAGTAAACTTGTGTTCACTGCAGTTTATTGTTCATCAGTAAGTAGTCATGAAAAAAATATTGATTACCTTGTAAACTCACCCCTTTGCCCCCTTGACTGTATTACCCATCATTGTCCTGGGAATCAGTTCAGTTCATCCCGTTGTTTGTAAAATGTTGATGTTGTATTCCCTTCATTTAACATATCCATCCTGCATTATCCACAGTCACTTGCTTTTCATTGTGCATTCCTTAGCACATATCTATTGCTTCTTTCTTTATTTCTTGCTTTCTTTCTTTGGTCACTTTCAGTCCATCCGTAGTCCTGCCTTTCATCTCTTTGGCTCTGCCATCCATCATAAATTCTTTTATCTAACTTGTTTAGTCTCTTGTTTCTCTGTCAGTGCACTTCGGAGTTGCTCAAACCATCCAACTCTCCATCCAGCCATCCCCTTACAGCTCTTCTTTGTCTGTCTCTGCTTCTTTCTCTGTTTTTGTGTAGACACCTCCCTTGTGAGAGGCTAATAGTTCTTTGCCTTTGATACAGCTCTTCCCCTTGTTTGCCCTTCAACATTCTTGTCTCTTTTCACATATCCTTGTGATTGTCTTTGTGGTGTGTTTATTTGCTGGTCTTGTAATCTTCCCTGCAAGGGTTTCAGCATCTCCCAGTGTCTCTGCATCACTTCTCCTATGTCCAAGATTGGTCTCCCAGTCCTTGTCTACCAGGTGATTAAGATTTTAACTGCTTGGGTTGTTTAGTTGTCTGTGATACCTGTGTTTAAACTTTTGAATATCCTCCATATTTTCTAGCCTGAACCATTTCCTTTCCTGAGGTGCTTCAGAATTGTGGGGTATTTCAGCCATGTAGCTGTTCTAGTCGTTCATAGTTCATTTTATGCCTGCAGTATAGCTTTCCTTCTCTTACAAAGTATTTCTGAATAATCCTCAGTCAGCTTTATGATCATCCTTGCAAAAGGCATGACCCTAAGTTTTTTTTGCATGCCTTATTTCTTTTTCCATAGCAAAGGAAAGGACATATGCCAAGATCTACTGTTGTCTGCTGATGCCCCTGTCTGTGTATCCTGTCTATTAATGCTGCTGGATTTCCTCCTGTCGCAAATCTGTTATGTGTGTCTAGATTACAAATTGCTACAGTTCAGTGTTGTTCACCCTCTCCACTTTTCCTGAAATTATTCCATCTTGACAGATTTTCAAGATCATCCTTCTTTTCAGTCTGCCTTTTTATTATGTCTTTTAGTTCCTGTATCTTGTGAACCTGCTTCTGTAGCTCATCTTTAATTGCTGCTGTATCCTTTCCCAAATCTTGCAAATTCCCTTATAGCCTTTCCACTCCTATTTGTCACTGCTCTATTGCTTGTTTCAAGAAATGCACACCTCGGCCTACTGAAATTACCTGTTTAAACAAAATGCTCTGTTACTCCTCATCTGCGGCTTTAAATGCAGCCATCTGTCCCTCCTTTTGTTCCTGTTCACTTACCCTTCTTTCTGGGTTGAGTTTTCTCCTTGAGAATATTATATTTATCCAAATTTCTGCAAGCCCTGCCCAGAGCTTTGGGCTAAGTCAGCCATTTTTGGAGGGCTTTCAAATGCCCTCTATTTTGTCAAATACATTTTAATTTAAAAGCATAACATTGAATGATACTACTACTAAGTTCAGGATAAACCTCGATTAGGAGATAATGCTCTTATGAAAATGGAGCACCCTCTTGTTGATTAACATTGCACAAGTTCGCTACCCATCTGCTAAATGTTCAGGTGGTGTCACTGTACATGCCCATTCACTCTCCTATGTATCCCATATTCCACCTTGTTTAACATCGGTTAAAGTGCTCTTTCTTCATAAGTGAATTAAAAAACAAAACAATGTTCTGTGCCTCACCAAAGTCCAGTCAAATAAACCAAAGTAAATATCCAAAAACCAATAAGACTGGACACTGCTCGAATACCAACTCCTTCTGTTTATTAAAAATAGACATACAAGTGATGAGCGCTTTCGGGCCTCTGCCCTTCATCAGATAAAGCATCTCCCAAAACCAAACATTTTAAAACAAGTACAAACCAATAGAAAGTCAGTAAAAATCAGTAAAAAACCCGCCTGTTCTTAAGGGCGGGTCTCATAGGAATGACTTCATTAAGCCCAGGACTCCTGTGTGCCATAAACTCAATTATCCATTTAGATTCAGCTAGCTCTGTTAATTGTTTAATGTCTCCCCCTCTTTTGTTCAACTTCACATTCACTATCACTTTAAACTTGAAACTATGTGTAGGATGAGCTGCCAAGTGTCTATATAATGCATTGCGTGTCTCCATTTCTAATCGAAGAGAGGTGACGCAAGACCCTAACGTTAAACATACAGTTGGTCTTGGCCACATAAAACTTGTGCAGGATTGACACTCAGCCAAATAAACCACATCAGTGGTTCTACATGTTGCTCTCCCTTTCAAATCAAACAATCTTCCAGTCACTGGATGTACAAAACACCCTACTATCTACATAAGCACACGCTTGCATAGCCCACATGGAAAAGTGCCCTGTTTAGTGATGGCCAGATTATCCATACTGGTCTTTGTCTTATCCTACAAAGTAAATCTTTCAAGTTTTTATTTCTTTTATATCTAAAAACCGGTTTATCACCTAGCATACCCTTCAAACTTACATCACTAGTTAAAATGTTCCAATTCCCTCTGATCAGTGCACAAACATCACCTACATTACTGCCATAAGTTAGTGTCAACCTAGAATCATGTCCACTGGCCCTGTCATGTTGTGAGCCTGTGCCTGTATCAACGGTTCTCAGCCATGGTTTATACCTATCCTTCCTGTAATTTCTGCCAAACTCCATCCTGTTGTTCACCAATTTCCTATCATAACCCCTGGTATGAAAACAGTCCTTCAGGGTCCCCAACTCTTGCTCGAAGCATGCATCATCATTGCTGATTCTAGAAATCCTAGCAACCTGTCCCTGCACTATATTAGGAAATATGTGAGGGTGCATGCTATCAAAAGAAAGCAAGGTATTCTTCCAGCAGTCTTTTCTATACAAACTGGATGAAAAGCCATTTTCTGTCAACTGTACCCTGACATCCAAAAAGTCAATCTGTGTGCGTGAGCTGTTAACCGTGAACCTCAAAAATGATGTGGTGGTATGTAGGTAGGAGACGAAATCAGCTAAAGAGTTATCGTCCCCATCCCAAAGAATAAAAATATCGTCCACAAAACGCTTATACATCTTGATATGACCTTTCCATGACATGTTATTCAACACCATATTCCTCTCCCAGAAGGACAAAACAAGATTGGCATAGGTGTTAGCACAGGGGGTGCCCATGGCTATCCCCTGTGCCTGCCTATATGCTTGGTTCACACCTATAAAGACATTATTATTCAGTACCAAACCAAGCAAACCTCCTATGGTATCAATCTTCAGCGTAGTGACGCCTAACTCCTGCAAAAGCTCAGAAATGGCTCGTATACCATAATCATTGCCTATGACAGTGAAGAGGCTTTGAATGTCCATAGTTACCATAAGTAACTCACCATCAAACTGATCCAATTTATAGGCCCCTAAGTATTTCAAAAAGTGGCCTGTATCTAAAAGCACACTATCCAATCTGACTAGGTATGGCCTTAACTCCGTCTCCAACCAAATCGAAATGTTTTCTGTCACCCAACCTCTGCCAGACACTATGGGTCTGAGAGGTGGGTCAATTTCTGATTTATGTATTTTTGGTAGAGCTTTGAATATAGGTGTCACTGGCTTCTCTATCATAAGGAATTTAAATAAATCTTCACTAATCAATTTACTATCCAAAAACAGCCGTAAATTGTTGTGTACTCTATCTATAATCCCTTTCACACCTAAAGGATTAATTGGGGTATACGTATCAACATTCTGTAACAATCCTAACAACTTACTTTCATACCAGGAGGTGTCCAGTATCACTACAGCACCCCCCTTGTCAGCCATTTTGATAGTAATATCTGCATTATTCCCAAGATCATATAGAGCTTGTCTCTGTGTGGGACTCAGATTATAAAATCTACCGTGTGTCCCCTCCTGAAAATAGCACATCAGATCTTGTTCACAAGCATTAATGAATAAATTCATAGCGGGTGAAAAAGGGAACAAGAGGAGGAAGCTGCTGCACTGACTGTTAAGCAAGATACTGGTATTGTTTTTAACCTTTCATCTTACAGTTTATCTGAAGATGAGTGTTTTGTTTTAAATAAAGGGCTGACATTTGTGCCCAGTAGGGCCTGTGTATATAATGACATCATTATGGACCTTATGGTTTTTTGTCGTAGCTTAGTTTTGAAACAGATTTTTGGAGGGGATAACCCGAGTATTACCATGCTAAGGCAGCCTAGCGGTTTTGTCCCTCCTTTTTCACCTGCTATGAATTTATTCATTAATGCTTGTGAACAAGATCTGATGTGCTATTTTCAGGAGGGGACACACGGTAGATTTTATAATCTGAGTCCCACACAGAGACAAGCTCTATATGATCTTGGGAATAATGCAGATATTACTATCAAAATGGCTGACAAAGGGGGTGCTGTAGTGATACTGCACACCTCCTGGTATGAAAGTAAGTTGTTAGGATTGTTACAGAATGTTGATACGTATACCCCAATTAATCCTTTAGGTGTGAAAGGGATTATAGATAGAGTACACAACAATTTACGGCTGTTTTTGGATAGTAAATTGATTAGTGAAGATTTGTTTAAATTCCTTATGATAGAGAAGCCAGTGACACCTATATTCAAAGCTCTACCAAAAATACATAAATCAGAAATTGACCCACCTCTCAGACCCATAGTGTCTGGCAGAGGTTGGGTGACAGAAAACATTTCGATTTGGTTGGAGACGGAGTTAAGGCCATACTTAGTCAGATTGGATAGTGTGCTTTTAGATACAGGCCACTTTTTGAAATACTTAGGGGCCTATAAATTGGATCAGTTTGATGGTGAGTTACTTATGGTAACTATGGACATTCAGAGCCTGTTTACTGTCATAGGCAATGATTATGGGATACGAGCCATTTCTGAACTTTTGCAGGAGTTAGGCATCACTACGCTGAAGATTGATACCATAGGAGGTTTGCTTGGTTTGGTACTGAATAATAATGTCTTTATAGGTGTGAATCAAGCATATAGGCAGGCACAGGATAGCCATGGGCACCCCCTGTGCCAACACCTATGCTAATCTTGTTTTGTCCTTCTGGGAGAGGAGTATGGTGTTGAATAACATGTCATGGAAAGGTCATATCAAGATGTATAAGCATTTTGTGGACGACATTTTTATTCTTTGGGATGGGGACGATAACTCTTTAGCTGATTTCGTCTCCTACCTACATACCACCACATCATTTTTGAGGTTCACGGTTAACAGCTCACGCACACAGACTGACTTTTTGGATGTCAGGGTACAGTTGACAGAAAATGGCTTTTCATCCAGTTTGTATAGAAAAGACTGCTGGAAGAATACCTTGCTTTCTTTTGATAGCATGCACCCTCGACACATATTTCCTAATATAGTGCAGGGACAGGTTGCTAGGATTTCTAGAATCAGCAATGATGATGCATGCTTCGAGCAAGAGTTGGGGACCCTGAAGGACTGTTTTCATACCAGGGGTTATGATAGGAAATTGGTGAACAACAGGATGGAGTTTGGCAGAAATTACAGGAAGGATAGGTATAAACCATGGCTGAGAACCGTTGATACAGGCACAGGCTCACAACATGACAGGGCCAGTGGACATGATTCTAGGTTGACACTAACTTATGGCAGTAATATAGGTGATGTTTGTGCACTGATCAGAGGGAATTGGAACATTTTAACTAGTGATGTAAGTTTGAAGGGTATGCTAGGTGATAAACCGGTTTTTAGATATAAAAGAAATAAAAACTTGAAAGATTTACTTTGTAGGATAAGACAAAGACCAGTATGGATAATCTGGCCATCACTAAACAGGGCACTTTTCCATGTGGGCTATGCAAGGCGGTGCTTATGTAGATAGTAGGGGTGTTTTTGTACATCCAGTGACTGGAAGATTGTTTGATTTGAAAGGGAGAGCAACATGTAGAACCACTGATGTGGTTTATTTGGCTGAGTGTCAATCCTGCACAAGTTTTTATGTGGGCAAGACCAACTGTATGTTTAAAGTTAGGGTCTTGCAGCACCTCTCTTCGATTAGAAATGGAGACACACGCAATGCATTATATAGACACTTGGCAGCTCATCCTACACATAGTTTCAAGTTTAAAGTGATAGTGAATGTGAAGTTGAACAAAAGAGAGGGCGACAGTAAACAATTAACAGAGCTAGCTGAATCTAAATGGATAATTGAGTTTATGGCACACAGGAGTCCTGGGCTTAATGAAGTCATTCCTATGAGACCCGCCCTTAAGAACAGGCGGGTTTTTTACTGATTTTTACTGACTTTCTATTGGTTTGTACTTGTTTTAAAATGTTTGGTTTTGGGAGATGCTTTATCTGATGAAGGGCAGAGGCCCGAAAGCGCTCATCACTTGTATGTCTATTTTTAATAAACGGAAGGAGTTGGTATTCGAGCAGTGTCCAGTCTTATTGGTTTTTGGATATTCATAAGTGAATTAATCAGTGCTTAGACTGCATATTTAATCTTTATACATTTTCTGCATTTTGTTGTTTTATATACTCCTTGACAAACACTTTGTAAGACTAATACATTTTTCATGCCCACATCCCTTCATTGACTTAATATGTTACTTTATAGATTAAGCCTACTTAGTTTGTTCATTGCAACAATTTGGTTTAATATTCTGTGCCAGAGAAGGAAAAGATCTTTTTGATAGACCCACCTGCCTTGTCGGTTGTTACCGTTTTTCACTTCTAAATAAAATCTGAAGTTGGAGTTGAAGGCAATGATGTGTCGCCTGCAACATGTCATTTTGGCTACTAGTTAGCTGTTTCTGTGCATGACTGGAGAAAACACAACAGTTTTTTTTTCAGTTTTATTGACTTAGATGAGACCCTCAGTAAACCTTCTTGAATTAATTTCTGTTGAAATTTGGTGACTTTTCTTGAAGTATGCATTCAGATGACTGGTATGACAGAGTTTTCTGCATTAATTGATAGTGTTGTAATGTTATTTCTTTACTGCATCTCTTGATCTGTTCAAATCCTTTTGTAGTGCTACGTCAGGGGAGTTTGATGCTTTTACAGAGTCTGTTAGTAACATAAATCGGCATTTATTCTGAATACAAGTTTTTATGTGAAGATATAACACAGATACAATATGGAGGAGCTGTGTTAGCAGAAATGCTGACTTGTAAAAATGAGCCCTCTTATTTTTAAACTGAAAACATTGAAGCTATGTAATTGAACACACTATATTAGAATTATAGATTGTTTAATCTTATTCTAATACATCGGTTTCTTCACATTTAAAAATGACTTTGAATTGCTTTATTATGTTATAACAAAACAGCATTGTCAGCTTTATACAGAAATGAAAAAAAGCAATGAAATGTTATTTTTGTGTTACACTAGCAGTCTTGAAAGGATGTCTTTCACTGCCATGTGAAGTAATTTGCTCTTAAGGAATTAGAGTGATGATGTATGTTACATTAACTGCAAGGCTGGCCTGGCGTTTTTTTTTTATTTTAAAACAGAATTAATTCCTCTCTTGCTTCGTTCCAATTACACAAAGTACTTTTTGTTTGTGCCAGGTTTTCATGGTAATAGGCAACCCTGTTTGGTGTATTTATCATTCAGTAAAATAAATATTAAAAGCTTACTTAATGTAAAAGTACAGACAAAATCTTGTTCTGATATTGTACTAAACTATAAACAGCTCTTTTTTTGTATATTACTATTGTTTCTGACTCAGGGTTACATTTTGCTCTGAACAGGTTGCTTGCAGTCACTTGTAATTTCTATTACTCTAAATATTGTTGGCTTTCTCTTAGTCACACAAAAATATAACAAATAATGAGACATAGATGAAGACTTCAGTAATGGACCTTTGATTCTGCTTTATTGCCCGACATTCTGCAGCTTAATGCAGTGGTAGTCAAGGACTGTGGGTGCATACGTGTGTGTCTGTGTGTGTGTGTGTGTGTGTGTGTGTGTGTGTGTATATATATATATATATATATATGTATATGCATATACGTGCACAAACACATACACATATATATATTAGCTATATTCATATTTATAGACATGCATATCTGACTTTATGTATGCAAGAGTTGGTTGACAGTGTTGTAATGTGGATTCTTTGCTTGTCTCTCTTAGGTATTCTTAGTGCCAGGGTTCACACTTATGCAAGGCTTATCTGCAGAAAGTGCAGCTAAGTATATATGTAAATATAGTAACATCTAATTAATGGTACTGACTACAACAAAGTAAAAGCCTGTGCAGAAATGCCCACCTTCTTTTGAACTGTTTTTATCCTTGTAAAATGGATTCAAAGTGCTATGGTTATGTGTGAATGCATCCATTAGTGTGTTAAGTCTCAATTACTCTCAGATATTTCTGGAAGTCAGGAACGCACTTGAGACTGTGCAATCCTGCATAAACTAATGGCAGGTAGTTAAGGCAAGTGGTGCTCAGCACAGCTATGTAGAATGAATTAAAAAAAAGATCAAGAGGTTATGTAGTGACATTAGAGGTGTCCTTATATGGACACCCTGATTATATCTTTGTAAGTTGGAAATGGGCAAGATAGGACAGCTAGAAATGAGGAGTCAGAAGACGAGGAACACAGAAGGATCACATCAAGAGGACTGTGGTGGACGAGGTGGGAGAGGAGAGAGGCCTTATGCTGTCAGGGTACAGACTCCCCTCTTTTTCAAATGTTTTCTTATAAGTTAGAAGTTGGGGAAAGAAGTGGGGAGAGGCCATAGGAGAGATAGGGGAGAGAGAGGGTGAGGATATATTGGAGCAGTTCTCATCCTGATCTGTAGAACCTCAAATATTCCTACTGCATGAACCTGCGGTGATAGACTCCAGTGATATGGGGGTGGAGGCCTTCACTGGCTCAGTCGTTAGATGCAACCAAAGCAACAAGTTTTGCATGTGGTGGAAGTTGTCCTGCATGGGCAAATGATGCCTCTCTACTGTCTACTCAACCACATTCTCTACCAGTTCCTGAAGCTCACAGCTTTTGGACAGCACTACACCATACCGAGGTGACTACAAGACTGAAGCCCTACTTGTTTTTAGTAGAAGGCAGCCCCACTGAAGCAAACCACTTAACATAAACAGCTCTCAGATCTCTTCACTGTGTTCTTGCAACTGTTTCTGTCAGCAGACTTTGGTGACTCCCATGACTTAGAATGCTCATGTAAAGTATATTTTGTGGGCTTTAGCTTTCTATCCACACTGCTTTTATAGTTTGTCAGTATATAAGTATGTGATTGTCTATATTGAATTTTTCCTCAGTACACCTCTGAAAACCGTTAACCTTTTCTATGGCATTTTGCCAGATGATGCTTTAAACTGGATTTTATAAGCCAAAATAAAGGCTGTGAATATTCATTTTGCAATGTTGTATAAACAGCTTATGATATCTTAGTAACTATTCAAACAAGACACATACTGCCAGTAGGATTTTCTTCATACAGCCGTGATCTTTCATATGAGGCTATGCAGTTCTGTCTGTGTTATCTGATTGTTGAGATATTTAGAAAAATATAAAAATTATTACAATACAAATACATAGTATACAAATAATTGTCAATATCAATTTCACATATCTGTATGTGTTTGCTATCATGTATGCATTAAGATGAAATCTTCTAATACCTTGACTGTAGCAAGGTTTTGGAATTATTAATGCAAATGTGAACAAGCAATATTTGACTCCTAGAGGCATCAGTAGAGTTAACTGCAAAAACGCCTGGATGCGCACTCAGATATAATGAGTTAAAATGAAATGAGAGGCTAATTCCCATTTTCTAAGATCATCTGTGGACTTTCAACCATCCTGCTAAAGAGTTATGCCAGCTTAACCAATTACTCATGTAAGATTTAAGAACTTAAGACTTAAGAACTTTCTATATCTGCATAATTATCCTTGTAAATATTAATCTCTTAAGTTACCAACTTCATGTGTCATAAAACCCTTGGTCATTTCCTCGTAATTTCCTGTTCATCTACTTTTATTTTATTTTTAATTATTTTTAATTTGTTGACCAGTGTAGAGCTTGGATCTCAATGGACTACATGCACTCTCAGCCTGGACAAGACCATAGCAATAATGAAGATTAGCTTGGATAGTACAATAAGTAAAATTAAGAAAGTAGAACATATAACAAGGAACCAATCAAAATGATGTTTTCTGACAGATTACTGCATGCTCAGACTTACTGTTATTTCCATATGTACATTATATGAGGAAATGGAGAAAGAAAGAAAAAGTAAGTAAAACAGGGGGAGAAGGAATGAAGAAGGTTGAAGGAAGGAATGTGATTTTAGAGATTTCGTAAAAGTCTACAAGCAGATAAGAATTATGTGATAGGGATAGCTGTTGACAGAAGTGAATGAGATGGTATGTTATGTGTCTTGTTTGCAAGTATTTACATTTTGCATGGTTGGACAGGAAGGACTTTAACTCATTTCTAAATTGCATAAGAGGTTATTTCATTGAGTTAAAGTGAAGAGTTTCCCAGAGTTTTGTGCCTTTAGTAGAGAAGCAACACCAAGTGGCTAATTGTGGTTTTGGCTTCTGGATTTTAGGAGCGTGTTTTGGGGCACAGCATGGCAGCTAATGGTGTAAAGGAATCTGAATGCAGGAGTTTAAATAAGAGAGAGGCTAATAAGAGGTCAGTCCTCTAACTTAATGGAAACCATTTTGCTTTTGCTGTGGTTGAGCAGTGGGTGTTCTTGTCTGGGAGAGAAGGTGATAAATCTGTATATTTTATTGGAAAGAGTTTACATTGTTTCTTCTTTTTGTTGTTTATTTTTGAGGCAGTGACAGTAAGTGGAAGGCAATATTCAAGTTGTGACAGAAGGATGCCTCTGCTTTTGGCTGATCTTGCAGCATAGGATAAAAAGTAATATATTTACCTGACCTAAATAAGGAGGTAATTTCTTTTTATTCTTCTTATGCCATTGTGAATTTGAAAGGTGATAGATGAGTCTAGCCAAATTCCTACATATTTAAAGGAAGAGACATCTTAAGTGTTTCTGTGTGCTGCCTGTAGGTCTGATCTGTAAAGTGTTATGCAGCAAACTTGTTATGTGTAAAAAGATCATGGATTTTATTTTGGAAAGATTCAAAAGTAAACTTTTTAATTAGAAATCCAGGCTGAGAGTTTGAAGTTGGTTTGTAGGTGTTGGTCAAGTGTGAGTAAATAGTGAAAGTGGAATAGTTACATGCCATCAACATCAAGACTGGGAATGAGGTGTGCCATAGGAAAGCTTGTTGATAAAAATGGAGAAAAATCATGGCACCAGGGTTGACTACTGAGGGACAGCTATGATTAGGAGGCTCTATATCATATTATCGAAAGGAATGAATCTTGAATGGCTTAAATATTGAAATTGCCATTGATCGATTTGTTTTTTGTTTTTTTGTACAGTGAAGTTTGGGAATTTTGCCCTTTCCTCACTGTAGTGCAATCTTGGAGTTGGTATATGTAATTAGCGGGGGGTGTCCCCCCCACAAAAGCAATTTAGATGAACTGCAATTTCGATATTTAAGCCATTCGAGATTCATTCCTTTCGATGTTATGATATAGACCCAATTAGGAGACCTTGGAAGAACTGGATGTCCAACTTTGACAGAAAAGTATATGTCAGAGAGGTAATTGCAGAACCAAAGTGTACTTAGGATTAGAGTTGATTCCTGATGTATGTCTGGTCCTAGTACCTAGATTATGAGAATGGAGTGGTCTGCCAGATCAAATGCTTTAGTTAGTTCAATAGGGATTGTTCCTGTAAATGGGTCTTTGTCCATATTAAGGAATTTTTCAACTGTTAGCCTCCAAGTTGCAGTCATGGTACAAATTTCAATTCAAAAGACATGCTGTTTGTGTATTCAACTAGATGAGTATGTCTTAGTTTTTCAAATATCCTACATAGGACATGGGATGGAAATGTACTGTTGTAGCTGTTTTGGTTTGGTTATATAAGGCTTTAAACAACATTGACTTCCAGATATTTGTTGTTTTGTTTTGTGCAAGGCATGGGCTGTTTATGTGAAGGTCAGGGATTGAAGCAAAGTCTCTGCAGAGGTATATGAAGAATAGTGTATGCTGACTGTGCCGAGTCAGGCATTAAGTGGTATTTGTTCAAATAGAGAATGGATATCTTTAGAGTTAAGTACCCCATGTGGAAGGGAGGTGTGAAAGGAGGGGGCAACGGATCAGTGATTGGAGAGTTGAAAGTGGTGACGGTAAGCTAGGAAGATTTTGTAATTTTTTTAGGAATTCTGTTGTAGTTAATAGTGTGAGGGAGCAATTAGATATTGTTTGTTTTGAGGAAGGCAGTTAACCTCCTTCCAGAAGAGTTTTGGTCAATTAACTAGGGTGTTCTGTTTCTAGCTGAGGATCTGTGACATGCAATGGCTTGTTTTGCAATGTTGCATACTGAGTGCACTGTTTATGTGTGAGGGTTGCATTTACAAACACACAAGGAATTATTAAGTTTTAGAAGAGCTTTCAGTTTGTGTCTCAGCTGTCGGTATTGTTTTGTAATGTTTGGTAATTACTGGAAAATGTATTTTGTGTGTTTTAAGCATAGTGGTAAGGGTCTCAATTACATGGTTAGGGTGCATTCAGTTAACTGTGGATCAGTTAATGTATGGCAGGTGTGTTTTGAGTTTGATGTTTTATGGAGTTTTAGTTCTAAAGGAGAAAGCTTTACAGTTAAGTCTTGTATATTAAAGCTTAGGGACCAATGATCAATCAAAGTTTGTGTATGTGTTTGCATGTGTGTTTGGGGGGGGGGGGTATTTTAGAGGAATTGTTTTATAACCCCTAAATCTAGAATTATGTTTTAAGATTTCATGGTTGGACCAGTATGTTGGGTGACTAGTTGCGGAAGACTGCGCTCTGTCTGCATCCTTAAGGTGTAATTTCACATTAGTCCTATTAAATAAGATTGAAGTTACCAAGTAGGATGAGGTCTGTCCAACTGGAAACAAAGCAAAGTATTTGAGTGATGAATGACTGGCATTGCTTTGTTGAAGCCATGATGGAAGATGGGCTACAGCTGGTGTTTTGTGTGTTTTATTTTTCCAGTTTTCACTTCTGGTGTTGATTCTAAATAAAAGTCGGTTTGGACAGGAACTTGAAGTGGAATTGACTTGTGACAATAAATCTATGTTATGATGGATTTATGCAGAAGGAAGGGCTGTCTGATCGTGTAATGAAAAGGATGTCCGAGTTGTATTGTGCTGTGAAGAAGCTAGTTTGGTCTAATTTATTTCTAATTCTTTGTGCAGTGACAAGGGACAGGAAAGTTGTCTTTTATCGATTTGTTTGACTGAGAAGGGGTTAGCAGTGAGATCTGGGTTTGTTTCAGTGTTAGCATTCATATGAAGTACAAGCACGATTGGGGTGAAGTTGTACAGGTATTTGGGTGCTTTTAGTAACCTTTTCTGAGTAACGGCAGATGAGCTATTAGTAATGATAGATTGTATGTGGAGAGAACTAGGTAAGGTGCTGGGGTTTTAGTTGAAGGGTGGACTGTGTGATTGGATTTTGTATGAAGGGGTTGTACTTGCTGTTGGATGATAGTAAGTGAATTCTATATTTTGTGGACTGTTGCAATAATAAACATATGTTAGGTACATTGTTGGGCTACAAAGAGGAAACGGGTCCCTATTATATTAGCGAATGCACTGAATTGCGAATGCTGTTCGTCGCACATGACATAATGACTATGCAAAATGGCAAAATTCTGAAAGCACGGAACAGCAATTTTTTTTTTTTCCTAGGGAAAAAAAAATCACTGGGCCATTTTCAGGACTTTGCCATTTCCTTCACTGTGATGCGATCTCTGAGTTGGTATATTTAAGTAGGGGGTGGGGGGGCCACAGCCCCCCCACCCACATTGGGGGTGTGGGGGATCGAAGCCCCCCACTTTATTTTGCTTTTGGATTTTTTTCTTGATCAGCTGATCCATGTGTTCGACATTTTGGGTTTTCAGGGATTGTGGGTCAGTTATATAATGTTCGCAATTCAGTGTGTTTGCTAATATAATATAGACCCGAGAGGAAACACTGAGTTATGAGAAAGAGATGATGTTGTTGTGTAGTAGAGGTGTCTTGTTTGTTTATTTACACTTTTTATTTATTTATGCTTTGTTGACTAGGTTAGTCTGACTAGGCCAGCGACTTTTTTCATTTGAGAGCCAAGGTGGTATTAATACTGACTTGGGAAAATTAGGTCAGGGCACCTAAAAACTTCACTTACTCCTTTCAGTAAGTGACTTGGGATCTTCTGCATCCATCTGAGCTACCAACAACTCAGGCAGATGGGACCTCTGTCTAATGAAGGAAGGCACAATCAAGGGCGCAGCACCCCCTCAACTATCAAAGGAGAGTGGGTTATTGAGCTACTGAGACTGTAGTTTTTTATTAATGAAGTGTGTTGACTTGTAATTGTTCTCATGTATGTAACACTGGACTTGTTTTATGGCTTGAATGTATTGTCTTACTAGTTTAATTAGTATCTGTAAAAGGGGAATGTATGTGGTTTTGATGAGGTTGATAGCAAAAAGTAGTGACAAATGGGCAGGCAGACTCCAGATTAAAAGTGTGCGCTCTGGTGATGGTAGAGTAATTGGAGGTGGGAGGGAAATGAATCAGAAGGCAACGTCCGCATTAACTGAAGTACAATTGCCTGCATCCATTTAAACATTAAAATTAAATGCCTCCCCCTTTATTTTAATTCTGCTGCAAAGGAATTGTAATTGATGCACTTTGAATTTAATATCAGATTAAAAAGCTATTTGCAGTGTCTTTAGTTCTAGGAAGAGTGCTTCAGAAATTAACCTTAAACATTGCCTAATACAGAACAGTCTTGAAAGGGAAGCTAACAAAATCTTGCTATACAATGTTTACAGTGAAAAAATGTTTATACTCAAGACCTAGTTTAGCTTTTCTAAATATTACTTTATGAGTGAAGCTGCTGTGACCTAAATTGCTTGTTTTCTTGTTCGTTTACTCCTTTCTGCTGAACATTAACCGAGCTGGTTAGGAAAGGCAGTTTTTCCTTAGGCATATATTGAGGGGAAGGCCGCCACTAGTTACTGTGTGATCTGCAGCAGTGAGCGGTGTTACAGAAACCCTGGGGATGTAAGAAGGACAAGTAAGGAATGCCAAAAGAAAAAGTAAGTGTTTAAATGGCGAATAAGGTGAAGGAACACAAGGTGCAGTGGGAAGCTGCAGAGATAGCAAGCATTACAAATTAGGACTGAGAATCCAGAAAGGAGACACTTGGCAATAGTTTGCAGTTGTATATAACACCAGAAAACAGAATGAAGCAAACATGATACATTTGTATCACTAACAACTCACGATGAATTAATGCTATGCTAAAATCAGGTGTTCAGTGCATGAGAACATAGTATAAAAGTATTATGTGCGCAGTGTTGACTCAGGGCATTAATTTCCAAATGCTACAAAGCAGTCTTCATGCTTTACTAATCGAATAGCCATGTGTCTAAACAGAGCCCTAACTAACTATCCTGTCAGTTGGACCCATGCCCTGGTCTGACACCCCCTTCTGCTTTTAAGCTGCAATCTTCTTTCTATACAGCTTATATCTCACATGCTTCTGACCGCTAAGGCAGTATCAGCATTAATTTCTGAATGCTGCTATTGCATTACCAACTGAAATGGGAGTCTGACCCTCCACCCCTCCCTAACCATATCTCTGTGTCTAAACTCTAAGACATTTGTGCAAACAATATGTACACAGAGAAAAAAATGCATGCACTATAAATGCAACACAACTAAGGTAATGACTTTATTTCTCTGAGCAGTTTATTCCTGAATTTTATGCAGGAGTTCAGAAATCTTTTTGTAAACACTGGTATCATAGATGTGTTAGGTTTCTGCAAAACTCAAAAATAGTTACTGTCCTCAATTTAATTTCAGACAGTGAAGAGAAAGAGGAGATAAATTCTGCTGCTTATAGTATTGAGGCGTATCAGTGCTACAAATTAAGTGTTTGCAGAAGAACACTAGGGCATTCTAGTCAAGAAAGTTGTAGAAACACATTGCAGGTCTACAAAATTCTGTGTTAGAAGTAGTCTTTCCCTAACTTCATCACTCTTGTGTCATCTAGTAAGAAATGATGAAAGCAAACCTGCATAATAATAATAAAATAAATAAATAAATTCAAAGTTCCATTTAAAAACTCAATGCTCAGAAAAAGCAGATATGAATTTTGATGCAAGAGTTTAAAAAATTAAAGGGAATTTATCTTTTATATTGACTTTTGAAATGGTAATCAGAAATGATAAACCTTTGCTTATACCTTCCTAGCATATGGAAAGCAACAGGCATATCAAAACACTGGCGAATAAAGCATATAAGATCAGAAATAGCCACAGATATGCCAGACTAATTCTGAAATATAATAGCAGAATACTTGTTTATACATAAATCCAGCCCTGATTCTCATGTACAGTTCATGTGAGATATCAACTGATTATTATTGTGTAATTAGGGTATGAAAGACACGTGAAGGACACACTAACCACTCAGAAGGGGCTTTACTTTATAATCATTGGTGTTCAAGTGACCAAGGGAAGGTGAGGGCATTCAGCTTCATAAAAATGGAAGAGATGCTTCCTTGATATCATGCTATTATGATATATTGTGACTTCAACAGATCAAAGACCATTATTTCCAAGCAATATATTGTTGGTATAACACTTGTCTGATCCTAACAGTGCTTAAAAAATACAACAATGAACATCAGCCACAAAACTCAATTGTATTTGAGCTAAGGAGCTGTTGGAAACATTTACTACTGGGATTGTTACAAGAGTATGTCATAAAAAAGCTAGGGAAGGATACATGCAAACTGTGACTTCACATAATGCCAGTGGGTCTTAAAATTATATGACAGAGAAACAAACCAGAGGAAATGACTGCAGAATGATACTTCTCTGCTTCTACAATTTTCTGCAACCTAGCTTTTTGAATACTAACAACTATCTAGTTTTTATCATATTGTAATTATTGTAAGAAGAAGTTTATCATAAAGTACTAAAGCTGTGAGATGCTCAAAGAATTCTTCCTGCAGTCCTGGGTTTGATTCTCAGTCTCTCTCTCTTTTTTTTTTTTAATATATACTGAGAGGCAGTCAATGGGTGTCATAGGTCATCCACTGAATAAAGAAAGTAGCGAGGTTACTCAGTTAAAAATTGAATGTAACAATAATAAAAGAAGTAAATAAAAACATATATCAATGATGAGGTTATTACTACTACTGCACCAGATGTATGTTTTTGAAGATAATCTTGGAGAGCTTCAATATTTTCTTATTGAAGAAAATGTATACCTTTTGTTTTCAGTTTTGGTACTGTAGGTGACCGTCAGTTGTCAGGCATCCCTTCTTCCTGTTGTACCAGCCTTTCACACCTGTTAATACCCAAGGTAGGGATACTGGCAGTAAGAAAATGGAAACTGGTATTGATGTGGTACTCCCCCCTCCGCCCATCTAGCAGGTGGGGAGGAGAATTGAAGAAAGGTAATGTGGAAGGTCATGTGGAGCCAGCATGTGTGCACTTCCAGAACTTTCACCATAAGCCACACCTTCTCATTGACACGAGGACTGGCATCATCCAAGTGAGCATGCAGTGGCATCGAGTGATATGCACCTGACTTACAGGGTGGTGCCCAGCCCCTCACTGCTGTTGTAGCTCAATTAAGGTCCACTGTTTCACCAGTGGGGAGTAGTACCACTTGTGAAAGAAACCAGGGACAAATGTAATGTAATACACAGCTATACACACATAGCTTTTCTAAACATATCATTCACATTTATAGGCAATCTGGAAGTATATATAAAAAATACACTTTAGACTAATCACTGTGAAATAGTCTTTAGATAACAGAATGGAGAAAATGTTAGCAAGCCCCTTGGTTTCAGTCTTATCACAGGAAAGATTATGGGGAGTATTCAACACTTCTGCAGTAGTAGCATGTGCTGAAGACTGACACCTAAATAATGTCACCAGACATTATAGTATGATATAGTTTAAAAACAAATGTACAAAGTTTTTATGTGACCCTACTGGGCCAAGGCAGCACACCAAATGAAGAATATAAAAAGTGAGTCATGTGCTTGAAATGGTACAGCAACAGTGAACCTGAGCAATTCATGATAATGTATGGTGAATCTTCATGCTGTGAGAAGGAAAAAAAATCTAAAACTTTAGGTGAATTGTGACAGCAATATTGTGAATATTGAACTGCCCATACATGTCAAGCAGAGCGCTTCTTTGGCCCTCTTCAAATGGAACCTTGATGACTGGATGGGAGATAGGAAATTCATCCCGGGGATCACGTCATTCGCCCTGCTAGACAGGGGTCCAGGGAAGTAAATAGTGTGGGAATGAATTGTTATGGCTAGGCCCTAGTGCCGATAGCCTAGTACCAACCTATGAAGCTCAGCAAATGAGCCATCCCTTCATTTATTGATTCATTCACTCATTCATTCTCTGATTTGCACTTTATCTATTTTAGGGATTCAAGAGAGCCAAACACTATCCTGCAGTCTGTTGGCACAATGATGGATTCACTGAGAGATCCAAACTAATATTTCATGAATAATTCATAACTCAGGTACACAAAGCTGTATATGGACTTAGACTGGACTCCTCTGACTTTTTGTTCCATTGCCACCTGTAGCTGGACATTTCTGTGACAGCCACTGAGGGCTGTGGAAAAGTAACCAATTTGGTGCAAAGCTTGCTCACTTACACAGACAAAAATGTATCTATATGTAATTAGAGGAATTATTAGCATTAAATGTAGCCACACAGTGCAGTTTATGGAACTAATGCATATATTCAACATGTATTATATGCAAAAATAAACTTGGTACATCAGTCCTCAGAGTACAATGCTAATTCAAGAATCCATCACAAGGCAACCTTGTCAGCTGCCTAATGCCTGGTGCTATTAGTAATAACCTGATGTATCTAGCTAATATATAGGAAAAAAAACTGAACCTTGAAGGAAAAGGTTTATGAACGTATATCTAATAGTAATAGGAAAAAAACAACAAATGCTTTAGCTAAACACATAGGAAAAACTAATGACAAGCACTGGTTTAAATTAAGTGCTGCAGTGAGTACAACCAAACAAGTGAGGAAAACATGTGCAGAAGTTGTTGAGTTATGCTGGATTTTAGAATTAGGGGAAGATAAATACCCAGGCTTAAATGGTGCTATTTCTTTAAAACCATTTTTTAAAGAGTAAGTGTTTGAGAAACTAAGTATTTATTAAAATGAGTAATTGTTTAGATTCATATAATTATAGGTTCATAGGATGATACTAGGCTATTGGTCTGGAGGCCCTTAGAAGCCTAGCCAAGAATTTTGCCCATCTTCCCTCAAAGTCAGCACCTGTTTTCCCTGTCCAGCAGAGACACAGGTGGTATCCCAGGGGTGTATTTTCTGTTTCCCATCCAGTCATCCAGGCTCCTCTTAAAGAGATACTCTGCTTGACATGGAGAGGGAGTCTATTCCAGAGATGGGGGAGTCTTTAGGACACAAATCTATCCTGCCAATAAGTAATATTCATGTCACAGACCAGGTTAAGGCCTTGCATGTGGGTTGCGGATATGCAGCAACTCCAGCAAGGCTGGATCTGAAATGACCTTGTATGCCAGACACAGGTCACCTCTGAACAGTCTGTATGAGACTGAGTAGAGGAACAGGACTTTTAGCCTATCTGTATAGGATAGATGCTTGAGACCCTGGATTTTCCTGGACAGAAACCTCTGTGGTCTCTCCACCTGCTGCATGTGCATGGCAAGGTACATGCCAAAGGGGGCATTGTACTTTATAATGGGTCTGATAAGGGAGGAGTACAGGACTGTTATGGCCTCTTGTTCCGGGATGAAATATCCTTATTTATGAGGTGGGCCATGTAGAAAGCCTTCCGTACAACGGAGGTAACATGGTGGTCAAAGGTCAGGTTGCCATCAACCTAAGTGTCCAAGTCTCTCCCTCTGATTGCTTAGTTAGTTGTGTTGTTATTAATGTGATAATTATTGGGGATGACATTTTCCATAGAGGGGATAATGATGCATTTCTTGGCATTCAGTTTGAGGCCATGCTTCTGGCACCAGTCATTAGTTTGAGTAAGGCCCTCTTGGAGGATATTCACATCACTAGGGGAATTTAAGACAGTGCCAAGCTTACAGTCATCTGCAAACTTGATCAGCCACAGACCACTGGTTTTGGCTTGCACCTCAGAAAAGTATATCCCAAACAGCAGAGACCCTGCGACCGATCCTTGGGGTACACTGCTTGTTACGGTTCTGCTACTAGAGGTGGCTTCCCTACTTTGATTGAGTGGGTTCTATAAGTGAGCCAGTTAGCTACTCATATGGTAACATATGGGTTGATGCCTAGCTAAGAGAGTTTATCCACTATGCCCGAGTGGGGAATAGTGTCAAAGGCTTTGGCTAGGTCATGGTAGGCAGTGTATGCAGTCTTCCTCTCGTCCATGGTTTTGGTGAAGATTTCAAAGAAGTTGACCAAGTTTAGCAGGCATGATCTCCCTTTGACAAAACCAAACTGTGTGGGGTCAAGCGTTTGGAGGTTGTCAATATCCTTGTTTATAAGGTCCATGATAATGCATTCCATGGCCTTGCAGATCAGGCTGATGGGTCTATAATTGCCTGGGTCGTCGACGCTCCACCTTTGTGTAGAGGGATGACAGTAGCTGTTCTCCATTCAGCTGGGATGAAGCCGGTGCTCTGGCTTTGGTTGAATAGGGTGTGTAATGGAGCTGAGAGCTCATGCATGAGTTCATGTAGGATACAGTCATGGAAACTGTATTTATTGCTTTTGAGAGGGCATTAAGGACCTGCTCCCTGATGATGAGGGGAGGGGGGCAGGTGCTGGGGATCTCCTGGTTTACTGATGGGGGGACAGGGGGTGAAGTTTTCACTGGACCTGTCAGCCAGCAGGTTGGCTATATCTATGGTGTTTGTGTATGTGATATTATTGACTACCAGTTCAGAGCAGACTTGGGGGTTGCCTTTGAGATTGTGGACATATGTGAAGAAGGCCTTGTGATTGTCCTTGGTGGATGTATCCAATTAAATTAAAATTAAAATTGTTAATTTGATGTAGTAATCTCACCAAATGTTGACTTGAGTTATTATTTAAGGCAATGAATGGAATTGTTTAAATATGCATTAGGCTGATAAGGTGCAAGTGAAAATGCATTTGTGTTGTGCTGTCATTATTGCATATTCATTGAAACGTGGTGCTTTGGATGTGGTTACATAATTGCTAACTGGGCTGGCCCTTATATATCAACATTCAAAACAGAAACTATCCCACCCTGCACTCTGTCACACTGACATCTTCTCAACACTGCCGATGTGTTTTGACATGCAGCAACTCTGATTTCTTTTCTTTTGTTCGCTCAAGTGTAAAGTCAATGTGGGGGAGTGAGAGAGAGAGACTTCTGTGGCTTGTCACAGTCAAAACAGACCAGCAAATGACAAGTCTTCAGTCTAGCACGTGTGCACCATTTCTGAAAAAGCCATCACTGTGTAGTACTGAAAATGCTGCCAGGTTTAGGGAGAGAAAATCTGGTAAGTAACCATGCAGTGAGTGTGTGCATATAGCAAAAGGTGTAGCACTGCTTTGCATCAGTTCCCAGTGTTTTTTTTAGAAAATCCCAGATTTTGCCTATTGTTTTTCTCTTCGTACCCATAACATGCTTCCTTTTCTGGTAAATCACCAAGGACTGCAGTCAGGAAATAATGCCAGTTTTAAGAGCTTTGTAGCTTTTAAGAAAATACATATTGATGTGAACCCCATTATTATGCTAACATTTTAAGTGAATTCGAGTTGTCGGACTCTTACCTCTCCCAGTTTTGCAGAATGTTTCCTATATTGCTTTATATTTTTGCTCTCTATCATAAAATTTTTAATTTTCTGGTAAATCATTGAGGATTGCATTCTGTTAATGCTGCCAGTCATTAGAGTTTTATATTTATTGTTCAGAAAATGCATAACTATGCAACACCTGTTGTTCTCTTATTTTTCACATAAATTACAGATGTCTGGCTCTCATCTGTGCCTGATTTTGCAGGAGAAGATGCCTCCTGGAGGAGTGCTGCTATGATAAAAGGATTTTGTTTGTATATTGCCCTTGTTTGCCTGGCATTTAGACTGCTGCACTAATTGGATCTTATTACCTGTCCTTGCTCCATCAGGGTTTGGATATAAGGCATGAGGTGAGTGACTTGGGGTTGACTGTTGCTGATCCTGTTGGTTGTAGTTGCTGCCACATGTGAGAGGAGGGAGATTTTCATCCATGCCTGTGTAAACTGTCTGCTATCCTTCCTAAGTTTTTCTTAGTACCCGACCCCCCCCCCCCCCATTTACAAGTACTTTTCCATTTTAGATAGATAGTATATGAGGAACTTAGTTGCCTGGACTAGCTCATTGCAGAGCTTTGGTTGCCTTGTTTCACCTGGATGTGGAACATGTTTGCTAAGTAAAATAACATACTCTGAGCTGTATTTTACTTATTGTACACCACAAGTTAATTTCATACCTTTTGTATGGGTTTATTTGTGTGGCTACAATTTCTGCATTTTTCATTGTTTTTCTTAGCTCCTTCAAATGAAAACAGAATTGTGTGATCTGAATTCATTCACATAATTTTAAGACAGTTGAGGGCACCTTCTTTTTTAATCCTTCTGTTAGTTCACCAGTTAGGTAGTCATTAATATCTGGTTATGTATTGCTTTGAGTCTACATGGGCTTGCTCCCCTTCTGTTGCCAATCTGCTTACTTTAGGAACTCTAAAGCATTGTATCGACTTGTTCATGCTTACAGATAATCCATGTTATCATTTACTGATACTACTCAAGGGATTTACATACTTGTTAAAACTGGTGTCTAGCCTCTCAGACACTGTCAGTAAACAGCTGAACACTACATTGCAGTCACCAAACAAGAGAACAAATAGGTCCATTTTGGAGAAGTATTAGCCAGCTGGTGGTGTCAATCTTTTCTCTAGCTGATTATCACAGTTGAAGTGATAATACAACCATATGTGCAAAAAATGGGAAGAAGTGGTTGTGGATGGATGAATGGATTTATGAAGACCTTGTTAAACTAACTAAAATTAATTAAAAGACACTCTAGAGAGCTCTGTTGTGGTGGATATGAAATAGTATGAAGTAAAAGCCAGAGAAATTGAGACAAAATTAAGAAAAGCTCTTAAATGGAACCCCCCAGGCACAGTATTGACAGCACCTAACTTCTGGATAAAAGCATTAACATCTGTACACATAGATTTACCCCTGAGTAAGTATTACGTATATGCACATCCCAAACAGACACCAAACAGGTTAACAACAGTACTCCTTAAGAGTAAATCTGCAAGCCATCCTAAATACTCCGGACCAGTAACTTGCTTACCGAAAATGTACAAGTTATTTACTAAAATTGATACACTTTTAGAAAAAAAATAATTAAATTGTGGCAATAGAACAAAAGGGAAAAAGAAAGTCATGTGTAAAAAAGGATAACTTGCTGCTAAATAAAGCCATAAGAGAGAATTGTAAAAAGGGGAAAAAATCTAAGTATGGCATGCATATATTACAGAAAACCATTTGAAAGCATTCCACGTTCATGGATAAAGGAATGCTTTCAAATATGTAGGATACACACTAGATTGATCAATTACATTACAGTTACCAGGAAACAGTGGCAAACCACTTAAGAACTGATACATGATAAAGGGCAAATTATTACCCAAAAGATAAAAATTCAAAGGGGTATAGAATGACCCTCTGTCACCACCGCTATTTTATTTGTCTTTAACCTATTGAGCTATCTGTTTATTTATTGACATTTGCTTACCTCGAAAGTCCAGCAGGGTAGGTGCCTATTTTCAGTGGTGGCCCAAGGAGAACAGCTCCAAAGTATTACGAAAACATTTTAAAAACAACAATTTTACAGTCTTCAAAAATAATACAGAAATATATATGCAGGTTAAATAAGTATTCCAAATTAGACATAATGAGAAAACATTGGTTAAGAAAAGATACTATTTCAATAACAATGATTTAATGTTTAGGAAAATTTAGCCAGTTTATAGAGAAATTAAAAGTAAAGTTTAAAATTAAAGTTTTAAATAAAATTAAAAGTATAATACAAACAAGAATTGCAATATGATGTGGGAGAAAAAAAATGGTTATGATATATTTAGAAAGGGAATTAGGGTGGAGAAGTTGTTTAAAGTAAAGGAGTGAAGAAGGGAGAGTAAAGAGGTGCAAGGCATGACTAAGTACATGCTCACACTTACTGATATATTTTATCCTGGGGTTGAGCAAGTAAAGAGCCAGATTTGGGGTAGGAAGTCTTTCAGAATGGTTTTAAAGGAATGGAGGAAGGGTATTGACTTGATGGATACAGGGAAGGAGTTCTAAGTCTTAGCAACATGGTATGTGGACAGAAAGCATTTTTTCATCATTGGCCCTGTTGGGAACATAGTTATGTAGAATGGTATTTGGTGCTGGATAACTGGATGGATACTTGATACTTGTGTAGGTATTGAGCTGTGTATATGTTAGTTGATGGGGTGATTCTAATCTATTTATGATTTTAATGCTACAAAACTGGTGAGTTCTGAAAGGGCTATTTACTGAAAATTTAGCCACTTTATTATAGCATTGCTCAAGTTTTGATTTTTGTGATACCTGGAGGTTAGTAAGGATGGGAGCACCATAAAGTAGTAAGGGGAGGAGGTAAAAAGTGGAAAGTGTAGTTTTAGTTGCATTGGTGAGAAAGTTTTTGGCTCTGTAAAGCATCTCTATTTTTTGGTGTTTTTTATTCAATTTTGTATTTGTGGGTCAAAATTGAGGTTATCATCCAAAATAATCCCTAATAATTTGCTATGAGAAGTGACTTCAATTGATATAATATCAAAAAGAGAGGATTTTAAATTTTGTTTTTTTTTTTCATTTGAGAGGGATTTGGGGAAAAAAGTAGTAGTTTTGTTTTTGGTTGAGAATGAGTTATGAGATATAAAGCCATGTTTCAGTGGCTGTCACAGCTTCCTGAGTAATTTTTGTGGCTATGTACCTGGTTTTCAGATGTGCATATGCGTGTTGAGTTTTATGAGTATGGTATTAGGGAGACCTGATGTGTGGAGGGTGTCACTAAGAATGTCAAATAGGAAGGGACCAAGGATAGAACCTTACAATACACCATTGGTGTCTGGCAGTTATGGAGGGAAGATAGAGTGCCATTTTACTGATGCCTATTGGACAGGTAGTTTTTGAACCGTAGCAGTGTGGGCTGCGATAGACCCAATGAGGGAATTTCAAGTAAAAGTTTGCTGTGATAAACAGTGTCAAAGGCTTTAGGCAAGTTTGTAAATAAAGACGAGATTAGTTTGCCAGCATCTCTAACTTTATTGACAGTATCTGCAAAGGTTTAGAAGTACAGTGTTAGTACTGTGGGAGGGACAAGAGACTGTGTTGTGTGGGGGATAGGACTTCTTCCCACGGGAGATAGTTTAGCAGTTGTTTTTGAATGCATTTTTCAACTATCTTGGAGAGAATAAATAAGACTGCCATAGGTCTAAAGTAAATAATCTCTGTTGAATTTCCTCTTTTGTGTAGAGGGATAATGTGCATTTTTTTCCAGTGAGAGGGGAACACAGGATTCCTGAACTGACCTATTTATGAGGATTGAGACAGGATAGACAGTGCTACTGGCTGCTATTATAAGGATCTTACTTGAGGGGTAATCAGTTGATGTTGAGCATGGTTTAAATTTGAGTAGTTTTATATGGAATGTGGGCAAAAGTTTGAAGGTGAAAGTACATGTGGTGATATGTAGCTATTGGGCAGGGTTGGGATTAGATTCTGGGGAATCCTTGGTTAGAGATGTTATACCATCTATTAAATACCATCTGTTAAAAAGAGTTGAATTCTATTGCAGTAGTTAGTTAATTAGAGAGATATTAGGGTTGATTTGTTGGCCGGCATGTTTATATAGGTATATTTTTTATCTTCATTTATTTGCTTTTTAGTACGGTTGCAGAGCATTCAGAAGTTTTTGAAATATTGTGGTTTATATTTTTGCAGTTCTTTCCAAGTTTTGTTCTGTATCCTGTATAAGCAATCTGATCTTCCAAATAGCATTATTTCTTTTTAGTCTCTTCCTTCTGGGAGGTGTAGTGCTATTTATGACACTTAGGAAAGTTGTATTAAATTCATTTACAGGATCATCTAAGGGGAGGGGTTTAGGATGTTCCAGGTAATATATGAACATTTCTGGGTTAAACTTGGACAGGTTCCATGTTGTTTTATAAAGATGCTGTTTCAATGGCTGTGTGAGGTGTATGGCTGTGTAGACTGTCAGACTCTATGCGTGATCATCTCCCATTGTGCCTGTGGTGGTGAATCTGCTAGTGTCTCTGTTAGAGAAATGTGTATTAATGTGTGTATTAGTAGTATGATTAGTGCATTCAGAGCCTAAAAGAGCTAACACATTTATTCTATTTCATACTGCATAAATCTGTACAAACTGCAGTTGTTTTCTGACCTTGTATTGTCAGCTAAATCTTGCTTGTGCCTTGGAAATTTACTGAGAAGCAGATGATTTCTGCTTGCATTAGGAAAATAATGAATAGAACAATACTGCTTATATTAAACTCAGACAAGAAGTTCCGCTGTGCTATGAGAACATACACAGTTGTAGAAGTAACAGATAATTAGGACAAAGCCTGCTTGAAAATATGAACTGCAATCAGCATTTGCTTGTATCTGTATTAGAAGAGTACCTTGAAATGTAACACTGTACAATAGAGGCTTGTAAGTACGAAGGCGAAGTACTGGTCATCAAGGCCAGGTTGTTTTTCTAAAAAGTTTCTCACAAATCTAGTCATGTCAGCAGAAAATCTGAAGTAACACCTGCGGTAGTACAATGCTTAACGTTGTGTTTGATTACATCAGCTTAGAAGGCCATGTCTTGTAAAACAGTATAAGAATGAACATACTTCCTGTTAGTAGTTAGACAAATCCTTGTATTTGCTTGTTTTTGTCTCCTTGATGCAAGTAAATTAAAGTGCCTTAACTGAACCTTACGTGTACTGGTCTTTGAAGTATTTTCCTTTGACAGATTGGTCCTTCGGACCGGAAACCTTCACTTCGCCTCGGATCAGACAGGCCAGGTGGCTTGAAACCGTACGGGGAAGAAACCACATCAGTTCTTATTTGAAAAGTCCTCTGACTGAATTGTCATACAAAAGAGGCCAGCCACTTTCTGATCTGCGACTGAAGGACGGGTTTACTCGAACCAAGTGATCAATCACGAAGGCTCAGGTAAGGTGAATCTACCTTCTTTTTCTGTTTTAGATCAGGGACTAGATTTGTATTTGTTCAGTTAGAGTCTTTGTTTATAAGTCAGGGACAGAAAGATTAGTGTCTTGTCATAGATCAGGGAAACAGAGCAGGTAGGCAGTCATTCTGAAGAGACTATAAAAACATCCGTGGTACCACGTAAAAATAAAGTGTTACATAACGATTAAAAGGGTAGAACAAAATGGGTAATAATTGTACAAAAAGGTCCCAAAATCCGTCGTTTACATGAAGACGCGAAATACATGCAATCACAGCGTGCTGATAATATTAAATATTACTCGAAATGGATTAATAAATATGAATTTGATGGTAAACTAGAAAAATTCTCGCTTGTCAAACTTGTCAAACCGATTCTAAAGGTCGAGTAAAAAAGCAATGTCAATTAGGAAATCCTCAGGCACACAGGTGGATTGAGGAAGTAATCCAAAGGGAACAAAAGAGTAATAATTCAAAAGCAATGTTTTTAGATAAAGTGAATAATAACTTAGTGATAGCATCAGCCCCTCCGCCTCCCTTACCGGAGTATGAGGCAAGTGAACAAGCTAGTCCACTCCCGCGATATCCTACTGTCACTGTAAGTAGAGAGACTACAAAAGCAAAACCATTTGTTAGAGATCCCGTTGAGACCAGGTCTCGAACACGGGCAGGAAATTCAAAAGGGGACATTGAGTTGTATCAAATGGGTAGACATTCACAATCTATAAGTGAGGAAGAAATATGCCCACTTATAGAAGTGCCTAATCCTCAGGCAGGGCAAGAAGGTCAAGACCCAACTATTCTAGTGTATAGACCCTGGACTCCGGAAGACATCCAGAAAGCCACTGAGGGAATTCCCCATCCAAAACTTAATTTTAGAAAGTTCTTAGAAAATTTGCAAGGAATGAGGCTGAGTTATAATTTAAACGGAGAAGAGGTAGAAAAAGTAGTCAGACAAATTGTGGGACCAGATTGGCACATGATTAGTGGCGACTGGAATCCCTGTGATGCTGCATTCAGGCCTCTCCCACATAGCAGCGCAGAGTTAGACAACAGAGTGAATGGTCTTACCGACCGAATGGAAACCCAGGGCAGACTGGACTTGCATTAATCAATGCATCCAACAAGAAGGTGAGACTGTTGACAGATATTATGCCAGACTGTTAGAATGTTTTAGTAACCACTGTGGAATGCATGTTCCTGAAGACCAGACACATGATTCCCCATATGATCAGCAGTTAAAGAATGCATTTTTGAAAGGCAGTATTGCACCTATAAGCAGTTTCATTACAAAACACATGGTAGATCATCGTACAAGCAGATTACAGTCATTGCTTGAATATGCTAGGCATGCTGAAATGCATTTTAATAGCAAAAAGAAAAAGAAAGCCCAAGTATTTTCTGTAGAAGATGGAGCAGAAGTTTATGTAGTACAGTCCAGGAAAAAGGGCAAGAAAAATGCCCAGGGAAACAAACAATCTGATCTACGATCAGAGGACTTTGAAGGGCGAAAGAAAAGGGGTGAGTGCTTTAAATGCGGTAAAAAGGAACACTTGGCAAGGGATTGCAAAAAAAATAAGAAGGCAACCATGGAAGATAAGGAGGGTGAGGACCAACTATATGATAGTCAGGAATCACTAGAAGGGGATAGCAGAGAAGGGACAAATGAGAATGTGATAGAGGGAGTAGAGAATGTGACAGAAGAAATAGAGAAAGTGCAGGAAGTTACAGATAGTGAACAAAATGAAATATTGGATTTGGCTTTATTGAGCTTAGAGCTCTATTTAGCGGACACAAAACCAGAAGTCACACTCCTGGTAGAAAGGAGGGAAGTCACATTTTTGTGTGACTCACAGGCCTCACGGACCCTGATACATCCCTCCAAGCTGCCAGAGAACTCAGAGTCACCTGATTACATATTAGTGAAAGCAGCTAATGGACAGCTGTATCAGGAGCCCCTCTCCCATAATATTGTGATAACTGATCCTGTTTCAGGATTGACCCAGAAAAGCAAAATTGTTGTTTCTGCAAAATGCCCAGTAAACCTCTTGGGCAGAGACCTTATGCAGCTATTTGGTATAGCAGTAGTTCCGACTATGCAGGGTATGGAAGCACAGTGACAAATTGACACCTTTGCAGTGCAATCGGAGGGTGGAATGTTTTATTGGTACAGCCAGGACTTGGTTACGACTGGTCCAGGGGAGGTGACCGAAGAGATAATGAACGTAGCTATCAGCAAGTTCCCCTCCCTCGACATTGATAGACAACATTTATTGCATTGTACTCTGTATTATTGTAACATACCAGGACCTGATAAGGAATATGAGCAAGAATTGTTTAGAAACCATGCAAACAGATTGATATTGCGTAATCTGTACTGGGACACAGAAGGGAACAGTGTAGTCAGCTGTTCATTGCCCCAGGAGTTCTTTGCACTTTATAAATCTAATTGATTACCACATGTTAGCTTAACTAAGGACAAAAATGTGAAATGGGTAGACTTGGGAGAAAAAGTCATGAGATGGGAGAAACAGACAGAGTTAGAACTATCAGAACAGGGAATACAAATGCAGAAGTTGAATTGGATAACTCAGACCCACCCAGCTGTACACTTGCAGTCTAGCAAGGACAGCTGATCAGCACTCCTATTGAAGGAGGAAGAGAATACCTTACAGAATATACCAGAAACTCTCTGGTCAACAGGAAAATCAGATGTAGGACTTATTCGTACAGCGGGATCAGTTACTATTACGCCAAAGACAGCATTTAGACCACAAAAGAGACAGTATCCCTTAAGAAAAGATGCAGAGGTAGGAATCAAACCTATTATAGCAGCTTTACTTAAGGAAGGGGTGCTGGTAGAATCTCCTGATTCACCATGTAACACACCCTTATTTCCTGTTAAGAAAGCGAATGGAGAATGGCGTATGGTCCAAGATTTACAAGCTGTAAATGATGCAGTAATACCAAGGGCACCTATGGTGCCAGACCCACACACCCTGTTGAATGATTTAAAACCTCAACAGAAATATTTTTCTGTGGTAGATATCAGCAATGCATTCTTTTTGATACCAATACACCCTGACAGCCAGTATTGGTTTGCATTTACATTTCAGGGGAAAAGGTATACATATACACGACTACCACAGGGGTATTATGAAAGTCCAACAATATTCTCACAAGAAATGGCAAGCAACTTGGCGGGATTTACCCCACCAAGAGGTAGTCAGATTTTGCTTTATGTTGATGATATCCTGCTGGCGGCCCCCACCCAGCAAGATTGTAAAGAAGATACCATAGCGCTATTACAATTTTTAGCCACTGAAGGACATAAAGTAAACAAAAATAAACTGCAGCTTCGGAAAAAACAAGTTAAATACCTAGGATATGTAATATCCAAGGAGGGTAGGACATTGGATGAGGACAGAAAAATAGCAATTTTGCAAGCACCAAAACCCACTACCAAGAAGGAAATTATGTCCTTTCTGGGTACGACTAATTTTTGTTGGAGCTGGATTCCAAACTATGTCTTGGAATCTGCACTGCTGTCTAACCTGATTTATAAAAAGCCTATGGCAGCACAGGATTTGTTTCAATGGACACCAGAAGCAGAATCTGCTTTCTGTAAACTGAAACAGTTAATAGCGTCCTCATTAGTTTTGGGATTACCAAATTATCATAAACGTTTTATTCCAAACTGTAGATTGTAAGCAAGGTTATATGACATCAGTATTAACGCAGCAGCATGGGGACAAACAATGCCCTGTTGCTTATTATTTATCACAAATGGACCCAGTGGCACAGTCTTTACCTCACTGTGTACAAGCAGTAGTTGCAGGTGCAATGGCAGTACAGGCTTTGGCCTAAGTAGTGTTGTTCCACCCTCTCACATTGAGAGTGCCTCATGCAGCCACGATTATTTTACTACAAGAAAAGGTAGCATATCTTTCCCCTGCTAGGCATCTTTCCTGTATGACTATATTGTTGAGCCAACATCATATGACAATTGAACGATGTATGACTTTGAACCCTTCTAACTTGCTCCCAACCCCCACAGATGGCACACCACACAGCTGCCTGCAGGTGATTGAGCAAAACACACTACCTAGAAAAGATCTTACGGATGTTCTCTTGGATGATGCCGAGGTGACATATTACGTGGATGGCTCATGCAAAAGGGGTCCTGCAAGACAGAACCTAGTGGGATATGCAGTAGTTTCTGACACAGACATTATAGAAGCAAAATCTTTACCACACAGTTTATCTGCACAGGCAGCAGAATTGATTGCCTTGACACGGGCATGTACCTTAGCAAAGGGTAAATGTGTAAACATTTTTACTGACAGCCAGTACGCTTTTTCTACTGTACATGTTTTTGTGCAACAGTGGAAAAATCGAGGAATGATAACATCTACTGGCAAACCGATTAATCATGCACAGTTTATTTTAGATCTTTTAGAATCTATTCAGTTACCTCAGAAAGTAGCTATTTGTAAATGCACAGCTCATACCAAGCAACAGGACAGGATTTCAAAAGGTAATGCGAGAGCTGATACAGCTGCAAAGCAGGCAGCTTCAGAAGCATTTCTTTTGAATGAGGAATTACAACCCTCTGAGATTTTAGATTTAGAAATGTTAAAAACAATGCAGACACTTACTATGAAAGTTGAAAAACAAAGATGGGTAAAACAAGGAGCAATTCTTGAAAAGGGGCTGTACATCTCTAAAGAAAGGAAACCGATATTGCCATCTAATTTGTTTAGATGTGCAGCTTTGTTAAGCCATGGGCAGAGCCATGTCTCAACAGGGGGGATGGTACAGCTGGTGAACCGAGTGTTCACGACATATGACTTCTCAAATTACTCTAAAAAATTCTGCGTGGTATGCCACGTTTGTAATAAACATCATGCACAAGGGGCGTTAAAGCCCAAGCAAGGGAGTTTTCCTATACGACCGTATCCATTTCATACTATCTGTATGGATTTCATAGAGCTGAATAAATGTGAAAATAAGAAGTATTGTCTTGTCATTGTAGATATGTTTTCCAGATGGGTGGAAGCCTTTCCGACTAAAAATCCAGATGCTACAACGGTGGCCAAAGTCCTTGTCAAAGAAATCATCCCTAGATTCGGCATTCCGGAAAGGATCTATTTTACAGTGACAATGGCACACACTTCGTGAACCAGACCATACAACAGCTAAGTAGATTTTTCGGTATTTCTTTAAAAAAACATTGTGCATATCACCCACAATCTGCAGGGCTAGTAGAGAGGCATAATGGGATTTTAAAAAGTAAGTTAATATCAGAAACGCAGAGAAACTGGGTGTACTGTCTGCCCCTGGCACTGTTGAGCATGAGAACTGTTCCGAATGCAAAAGGATTGACTACTTTCGAAAAGCTCTTTGGAAGGGCTTATCATATACCTCAGTAGAAATCTCTCATGCCCGCAGACCAGGAAGCTGATGGTACATTAGCAGAGTATATGCATAAGTTATTAAATTCTAAACATTTGTTGCAGTTAAATTCTGTTTCAGATAAAGAATGAACCGGACCGTCAGAAGTGGCAGTGTCCCCCGGAACTTGGATCTGGGTGAAGGTGGTTAAGAAAAAGAATTGGACGTCTCCGAAGTGGGAAGGCCCATATCAAGTACTTTTGTCAACACCCAATGCAGTCAAGATAGCGAAATGTGCCTCTTTGATCCACCTGACGCACTGTAAATTAGTTAAAAACTTTGAACTGGACAAAAATCTTGTTACATGCCAAGAGTTAAAATGATAGAGTCCAGAAGAAATAGGAATGCAGAACAACCCTTTCCTCAGAAGTATTGCATAATCATCCTGTTAACTGTACTAGTGACAATAATCTTTTTGCTGTGGCCTTTGCTTTTCCCAGCCACACAGACTGAACTGAATAAACGTGAAGCATTACTCATAGACTGGCATCCAAACTAACACTTACCAGGCAATTAAATGTGTGTATGTTGAGACTTTCAATGTTTCGAATTGCTGGATTTGCACAGCTTTGCCGTCAGCATACGGGGGGGTTATTAATGACTACGGTCCCCCTAGGGGTCAGTGAGACCTGGGAAAACTTGATTTATGATACCTCAACCATTACAGCGCAAGATAAAATAGCATTGTACTTGTCTGTTCCACAAAAGGGAACTGTGTGTTTTTATAAAAATGATACTGTTCAGGTGGATTGGAGCAACTGCAATGTGACTGTTCCTTATAGATGTTATACTAAAGGAAACAAAGTAGATCTTTATTGTAATACAAACTATAATTCATTTCTTGGATTGATGCATAAAACACTTGATGAAGTAAAACATAATTCTGTTCTTTATAAACAGCTGTCTATAATTGATAGAAAAATGTTTCATGCAGGGCGTGTGTATATTCATAGCAGGGTTACTACTAAAGTAGAGGACTGTTATTTTGTGTGTGGCAGAAAGGCATACAAATGGTTACCTGAGAATTGGTCCGGCAGTTGTTTTTTGGGTTACCTGGTTCCGGCCATACGACACACTGCAGTTTTGCCTCGAGGAAGAATTTGAAATGTCCGAGAGGTCATCAAGAAACCTGAGAATCCTGTGGGACAAATTGATGCGCGTTGGAAATACTATCATTCCCTAGGCAAAGGGTTGACACATATGGACTTGAGTGATAGTGTTATATTGTGGGCAGGCATATCACCAGCATATGGAGTGGTGAAATCGATCTGGGAGCTGAGAAAACTGTTGAAACTTCTCGAAGTAATGAGCAATGCAACTTTTTCTGCTCTCGAATTGGTGACTGATGAACTGAATGCTATGAGAACTGTAGTGTTCCAAAACCACATGGCTCTTGACTTCACCCTAGCGGCAAGAGGTGGTACATGCGCTTTAATCCAAGAAGAATGTTGTTTGTATATTCCTGACCATAAACACGAGATAGACAATCATCTTGAGGTGATTCAACAAGTGTCGGCCATGACCAAACCAGGCCCAAACCCACTGATGGACTTTTTCTAGAAATGGTTTGGGGGGTGGGGTACCATCCTAATGAACATCCTGATTGCCATTTGTGTAGGTATGCTCCTACTGGGAGTATGTGTTTGTTGTGGTATCCCCTGCATGAAAAGACTGATCAAAGACTTTATAGACCTGTCAGTTTCTGAAACCTTATATCAAAGTACTGAGTTTGAAGAACTGTTAAAAGATTGAAAATGCTTTCATAAGTTTAAACCCAATGACTCTCCTAACTGCAAATCCTGAGTGGAAGAGGTTAGGAGAAGAAAACACAATGTTTATGCTTATTTTGAAAGTAGAATAAAAGTATTAATAGGGGGGAAATGTTAGAGAAATATGTATTAATGTGTGTATTAGTAATATGCATTCAGAGCCTAAAAGAGTTAACACATTTATTCTATTTCATACTGCATAAATCTGTACAAACTGCAGTTGCTTTCTGACCTTGTATTGTCAGCTAAATCTTGCTTGTGCCTTGGAAATTTACTGAGAAGCAGATGATTTCTGCTTGCGTTAGGAAAATAATGAATAGAACAATGCTGCTTATATTAAACTCAGACAAGAAGTTCCGCTGTGCTATGAGAACATACACAGCTGTAGAAGTAACAGATAATTAGGACAAAGCCTGCTTGAAAATATGAACTGCAATCAGCATTTGCTTGTATCTGTATTAGAAGAGTACCTTGAAATGTAACACTGTACAATAGAGGCTTGTAAGCGAAGTACTGGTCATCAAGGCCAGGTTGTTTTTCTAAAAAGTTTCTCACAAATCTAGTCATGTTAGCAGAAAATCTGAAGTAACACCTGCTGTAGTACAATGCTTTAAGTTGTGTTTGATTACGTCAGCTTTGAAGGCCATGTCTTGTAAAACAGTATAAGAATGAACATACTTCCTGTTAGTAGACAAATCCTTGTATTTGCATGTTTTTGTCTCCTTGCTGCAAGTAAATTAAAGTGCCTTTACTGGACCTTACATGTATTGGTCTTTGAAGTTTTTTCCTTTGACCGATTGGTTCTTCGGACCGGAAACTTTCACTTCGCCTCGGATCAGACAGGCCAGGTGGCTTGAAACCTTACGGAGAAGAAACCACATCGGTTCTTCTTATTTGAAAAGTCCTCCGACTGAATTGTCATACAAAAGAGGTCAGCCACTTTCTGATCTGCGACTGAAGGACGGGTTTACTCAAACCAGGTAATCAATCACAAAGGCTCAGGTAAGGTGAATCTGCCTTCTTTTTCTGTTTTAGATCAGGGACTAGATTTGTATTTGTTCTGTTAGAGACTTTGTTTATAAGTCAGGGACAGAAAGATTACTGTCTTGTCACAGATCAGGGAAACAGAGCAAGTGGGCAGTCATTCTGAAGAGACTATAAAAACATCCGTGGTACCACGTAAAAATAAGGTGTTACGTAACGAGTAAAAGGGTAGAAAAAATGGGTAATAATTGTACAAAAAGGTCCCAAAATCCATCGTTAACCAAAGACGCGAAATACATGCAGTATAAGAATGAACATACTTTCTGTTAGTAGTTAGACAAATCCTTGTATTTGCATGTTTTTGTCTCCTTGCTGCAAGTAAATTAAAGTGCCTTAACTGAACCTTACGTGTATTGGTCTTTGAAGTTTTTTCCTTTGACAGTCTTGTAACAGGATCTAGTCAAATAAGGAATTTAATGTTTTGCTGTAATGTGTGGAGCTATTATTTAGTTGTATAAAACAGTATATGCTCATGCTAGATGAAGGGAGTTAGAGGTTATGTCTAACCAATTGATATTGATATCACCTAGCAGTATTTATTCTTGTGGAACTGTTATGGATATCTATTGACTAATATCTTCTGATATAGCTGTATTGTCACAAGGAGGGATGTAAAGAACAGAAATACGTATTTGTTTATTTTTAGGAAAGTAATAAGTAGCTCTGCTGAATTAAAGTTTGATATTCATTTGTTGTAGGGGGAGATGTGATTGTTGTTGAGAAATATTAAAGCAGTAACATAAACCTTCCTGTTTATACAGTCATTACAGATTATAACATAGCCGGGGGGAGGGGGTAATTTCAGAGATGTTTATGTTGGGTTTAAGTCATGTTTCAGTTATAGAGATAATATCAGGCTTATAGTGGGTTATCTAGGCATGTAGTTCAGCATTTTTATTTCTTACTTGTCTAATGTTTATGGTGGCAAATGTTAGATTACTGGGGTGGTGGGTTGATTGTTGTGGGATTAGACTAATGTGTGGAAGAGAATTTTCTTGATATTAGCTGTAATAGATGGGGCCAGGATTAGGGTGAATGTTTCCTTCTGGGAGGATTTTAGTATATCGGGCTATTGTTGAGTCTTGTTTTTGGAGAGTATTTATTGACTTAATTTTATTTTGACTTGAGTTAAAATGGAATTAGTCTATATTTGGGGTAATGGTAATTTGCATCATTAAATAGGTTCAGTGCAATGTGTGGAGAGTTTAGGGAGAAATTATGGGTAGATGGTTGGGATAGAATTGGAGAGATGTTGTGAGCTATTATTGAGTCATGGTGAGATGAGAGCTGGCTCAGTAGGAGGAGGAGAATAGAGAAGAAGCTGAGGAGTAACATGATTAAGTAAAGGTGTCTGTATGTTATTGATGGCAGGTTGTGCAGAACGAGGAATCAAGAAGAAAGCAAGATGTTGCAGGGCTGTAGGATGTTTAGTCATGGTGGAGTCTGAAAGGTGGTAGAAGGTAGGTAGGAAGGAAGTATTTTATATGAAGGAAGAGAGTTAGGTTGCCCTGGTATATTTTCTTATGTTTCTGAAATGACAGAAATTGAGAGATTTGAAAGGATAGAGTAGGAGGATGTAGTTAAGATAGGCAGTAGTGAAGATTTATTTGGGGAAAGTAGAAGTTAAAATGTAGATTAATAGGTATTGTTGAAGAGGGGTCTGAGTATGAAGGCATATAGTGCAAAACAGTATGGGTTGGGAGAGAGGTTGTTGGAAATTATGTCAAATGTAAGATAGTGCAAAACAGTATGGGTTGGGAGAGAGGTTGTTGGAAATTATGTCAAATGTAAGATAGAAGTTGGTAAATAGTAAAATAGAATCAGGAGTGTTTGTATGACAGTAGTAAGTTTTTTTGTGGGGGGTTAGGGAATGAATGTCACGGGTAAAATGTGTGTGTGAGGAGTATAATGGTAGATGAAGAGGAAATGGGTGGGAATTGGGTTTAGTGAAGGCTAGGGAAGTGCAGCCAAGCTTACTGAGGCTGAGCATAGTGGGATTTCCACTCTCAGCTCAGTTATCAGTATATATCTACTGCAAAGCAATTGACAAGGAGGCACAAAATGGAACAGGCTTTCTTTCATTTACTGAGTGCAGAAATCAGGAAGCTAGGTAGATTAAGGTTGGGGGGGGTGGCCTAATGATTAAGGTGTTTGCCTTGCAAACACAAGGTGCAGGGTTTGAGTCTCACAAGGGATAATTGGCTAGGCTTAAAATGGCTCGCAAGGGCAGTTAGCTTTGTACTAACCTATGAACTATAACTGTCATATACAGTGTAATCTACTGGTCAAGAAAATGGACAGTGGCCAACTTAATAAGTTATCCTTAGAGTTCAAAGACTGTTCCTTTGCAGGAATATCACAGCCACTTTTCAGCATAGGGTAGACAAGCACTTGACCAATTGAAGTCAACACACAGCAAGGATCGTCATGTTAAATTTGCTGTAGCTCACTCTGTAAAATTAACGACAAACAATACAGGGAGTTGTAATCATGGCCGAGTGGTTAAGAAAGTGGACTAGTAATCCACTGGGGTTTCCCCTCACAGGTTTGAATCCTATTGTTTACATTATCGATTACATTACATTGCACAATGACAGAATTCTCAGTGAAAACTCTCTGGAGTTACCTTGTGGCAGAGCTCCTGCAGTATCGGAGTCAGTGTCGGATATAGTAACCTCAGGCTCTGTACTGTAAAGGAAAATGGTGACCAAGTGAAAGTGGAGAAAAAATAGATTAGGAAATGGTTACAATTTGGCTCCCAGACATCAATCTTGTTTAAAGACATCTCATCTACTGGTTTGTGGATGACTTAAAAGGTATAGTTCACCAGATAAGGAGTTGACAGCCCAACTGTAAATGGTATAAAGATTCTCTGATGATATAAAAATGTAATTTGGTCTTGATAAATGAGCAAAAATAATATTTAAAACAGTAAAGTAACAGTACCAAGAAAATATTAACCTGGGACTAGAATGCGATATAAAAGAAGTTAAGCTTGTGGAGTGTATAAATATTTGGGAATAAATATAGGACTGGCAATAAAACATGACCAAATGAGAATATAAGTAGGTAAAAAATACTTCATAAGACTAAAAGTTATATAGAAAACTGCCTAGATATCTAAGGATAAAGCCAAGCTACAAACCAATTTGTTCTTCCTGCTATAACTTAAAGTTTTGAGATGCATCAGTTAGTCAGGAAAATAAGACAAATGCTTCACACATAACAAATGAGCTTCCACAGCACTCCAGCTGTGCCCTTGATGGAGGAGAGACACTGAGTGGGGTGACTGAAGGCACGACAACATCTGATATATAAAAATCAGTGTGTAAAAAGATTATACATGCCTCACTCTGAAGGAGGTATGGGCCTCTTCAACAATGATTACACACATATATATATATATATATATATATATATATATATATATATATATATATATATATATGCAGTCGTGGGGCTGCATACATATATGCTAATCTCACCAGATTCAAACATAGTAAAAGTTTTAAAATATGAGAAGAGAAAGAAGTCTAAGATGACTTCTTTGCTCGGTTTATCAGGAGTGCTTCAGTGTGAACTAGGAATGTAAATCAAACCAGGAGAACATAAAAATCAGACAGCAACTGAATATGCCAAAAAAAGAAAGAATATAAGAAAAGGATCAGATGAGAAGGAAAGAAAATTGGAAAATATATAAATATAGTGGTAAGTACAGTGGTCTTCTGGAATAACCTCATGTTGACCAAGATTTGATGCAGGAATGGTTAAGGAGAGGTGAATTAAAATCAGAAGATGAAAGGCTAATAATGGCAGTCCAATATAGTGAACTATGTGCACATTGGTGTCCAAAGTCAGTTGAACAGGACTGGAGACAGTTGCACTTTTTCTTGCTGGATGCTACATCCTCAAGGCAGAGGGCCTGAATACACTAAGTTGACAAGACTGTTGCATTAGGCATTGTGCAAACCATAAAATATAGAAGTACATGTGAAGCATTGGAAACATGAACCGCAAAGCATTTTAGAGCATGATAAAATTTATATTACATGGGATCACCCATTGCCAACAGTTAAAAAAATAGATGCGAGAAAACCAGATTTAGTAGTCCATGAAAAAAAAACAAACGTAGGATTGATCATTGAAATTGTTACACGCAGTGATTACAGTGTCTTACATACAGACAGAGACAAAGTCATAAAATATCAGGATTTGCAAGCAGAAATGAGAGCAGTGTGGAAAAAGATACCCAGACAGTTCCAACAGGTCTAATAACAAATTAAAACAAAAAAAAAAATTACAGCCTTACTTAGATATACTCCTAATGCATGTAACTCCACATGAATTACAGAATAGTCAATTCCATCCAAGCGGCAGGTGCTAAACACTTTTAGTTAATAGTAAAGACTGAAACGATACTAATTTCATATACTTGGCACTGTATCTTAGGAAGGGAGTCGATTCCTGTCCTGGTATTAGAGACCTAAAAGACTAGGAGAAAGTAAACTGCGAGAAACAACTTTGCTGACGTTTTAAGAAGTCAGCACCTAAGCTGCCAAAATCTCATTTGAACAAACTTGGCCACTTAACACTAGTCAAAAATCTCCTTCCTTTCACCTTCATCCACAACTATATTGAGTCACTCTGGTTCTGCTCCTACTCCTAGCCCTACTCTCATAAGGACTTTGAGGCTGTAGTCACAGATATAAAGTATTAATAAAAGGTGTTTCTATAGTTAGATACAGTGATGCTGTACTTACTAGGCTTGCCAGGGGCAGGGGTTATAGTCAGCTGTCTGTCTAGTACTAAGATTCAAGATGTAACCATAACCTTTATGTCCCTTTCTCCAAAGTGTGAGTATGCTGCTGTTGTCGCACTATTCTGGCTGAATGATTTTAGACATACTGCCTTAGGGAAGATAGAGGGAAGGATACAGTTCAGCCCTATGTACATGTCCCAAGGCATGTAAGGCACTGTCTTCAACAGTATCTTGCTGTCTTCAAGAATGATGCCACAGTTTTAAACAGCAATAATTGATTTCAACAACAGACATATTAATGGTGTCATTCCCAGCAAGTCCAATGCATATCAGCATGAGAGCCAATGACTGGCAAGCCAGCCTCTTTTGCCAGGGCTTCCATATATTGACTATGCACCCAAAGTGAATTATATTTTTAGACAAAGTTCATTTGATAGATATTCCAGCCTAAAAATTCTAATTTGCATACATTAATGTGGGTCTGTTTAGTTCTGATTTGGAGATTTTCCTTAAGCACAAATGCATTTATAGATCTGCTGTCAGAGAATTTGGTCTGAGTGTTCGGATAACGTCCCCTCAGTAGTAAAGTATGACATCTCTTACTCTTTCAGACCATCTGGGAATGGCTGGAAAGTATCGCTACAAATACTAGCTTGCACCAAATACTTCCTTTCTGAATTTATGCTCTGTCATAGTCTGGTCATATTTGGTAAAGTAAATTAACATAGCATTGCCAGCTTTGGATCTCCTTCAGTGTACTTGAGGACTGCACTAAGTACTATGACAAGCTGGTTTTCATATCTGTTTAATCCCAGTATCCTGGTAATACATAGCTTCTATTATATATCCATTCATGGGGTGTTTTACACAACTATTAATAAATACGCTAGGGTTTCCTGAATGTTATTAATACTAACTCTGTAGATCAAACTGACAATGTTTTCATGAGAGAGACTATATACTTGACCTATACTTGGAAATGTTGTCTTTGACTGCACACCTACCAATGTTTTCCCCTTCTTGAGCAAACCTGACCAAAAAAATATTGCCTTTTTTCTCAAAATTAGTGCTAAATTGCCCACATTTCTGCATTATGCAGAGGGATAAAATCTTGTTTATATTTAGATGACTAGTCTTTCTTTAACTGTTCTGGCACTGGAGGTAGTAGGCCAGGGAGGATGAGAAAAAGCAACCACAGTTAGCTTGCCCATTCTGGGTGGACATGGGTGTTTCTGGTGTGCTGACATTTTGTTATGCATCTTTAGAGCATGGGCCCGCTGAAAACATGCTGCCAGTGACTGAAGCTAGCAGGTGTATGGAGGTTTGCAAGCCCAAGTCTCCTACAGATTGACAGGATCAGAGGGTTACCAAGTGCTGCTTTGTGAAGTAGACATAATGATAAAAATCTGTGATGGATAACATCTGGATGACCAGCTGTCATCTCATGGATATGAGTGGGCTGGAAACATCTGTCATGCAGGGAATGAATGTGCCATATAAGACATAGTGGGCTGTGTTTAACAGGCAGTGGGAGCATAGAAATAAATAAACAAATGAAAGTACCTAATTGTCCACAAATTCATCTACATTCATGGACAGCTTCAAAGCCAACCTGAGGGTCTTATGAAGCTTTGTCTAATGCTGACCAGATCACTAAAACCAGCACGATTACCCATGATTTCCATAGCCATCTCACATAGTTTATGGATAAGTCAGTACCTGTTAGGCATAGTTATCATGTGAAAATTTAAGGGTAGCCCTGTGATAGAACTCTCAGATTAACAAACATTATAACAGGAAGAGAGAGACTGTATGGTTCATATAAACAAATCCAACATTAAAGGTGAGAGAGGGAAAAAGAAATGAAATATAAGCAAGTCTACAAGTATGTTAAATGACTCATCAGGGAGAGTAGCAATGAATATTTATTGAATGTAGCTAACTATTTGAAAGATAATTACAATTTTTTAAACTATATTAGTAGTATTATATTTAAAAATCACCAAGAGGCATACCTCTCAACCTGGAAACACCAAAAATCTGGACAAAGGCTCATGAAAATAGGCATACATCTGTACGCTGATTAACATAACATTTGCATGCATAATTATGTAACCCCGTCCACTCCAATAGAATTGTGGGATACCAACTTTCAAACGCAAACTAAAGAACAGACAACCAAAATATGGCCCCACACCCTGTAGTAAATGGCAACCATTTTTTTAAATGTATAGCAATGATGTTTACTGGGAAGGGAGAGATGATGAACCTTAGGATTCTGTTTTTGGTGACTTGCAGTATGTGTGTATTGCTTTACTTCTACGATGATCATTTGGATTTCATTTAAGACTTTTATTTTACATTTTATAGCACAAACACAAATAGACATCTGCTAAGCAAAGCAATACAGTCTCACAATGAAAATAGACTTAGCATTAAAACTTCTCTGCCCTTGAAATTCACATTCATTGAAACAACCTTGAAACCTGCAATCAAAAAAATGCATCTGGCTAGTGACGGATAAAGATTAACTTTGGGCTGTTTTCAAATCATAGGGCCCTTGCACACGAAACATACATGTGCTCTTTGATGCACCTCCCTGATTGTATTAAATTATATGTCTTGTATAATACAGCACACTTGTTAGAGCGTGTTTTAAATTTATTGTTTTGAACATTTTTCTCGTAAGCAATGAAACAAAATGCATGAACCAACAATGACAAAACTGCCCAATTCAGAACATTTCCATCATAAAAGTCTACTCAAATTTCTACAATCCATCAGTAGCAGCATATATGCACAATCTCTCCAGAAGTAAAAGTCATCTACATAATTCCACATTAAAGAGATCTGTAGGATTTGTAACTAATGAAGAGATTGCTGCTAGCAAAAACTTTATATTTCATTGTTTCATCTACAAATATAGTGCATGTTACCCTTAAGGAATAAATTGCCTATGTTACATTAAAAAAATGATAAGCTAGGAATATTGCAATAGGGAATGGATGGCAAACTGATAACAGGTTCATAGTTACTAGGTATATCTGCCAAAGAGGACATTCTCAGGACTGCAGTATCCACCCCCATTAAAAGTACAACACAGTACAGTACCAGCAATCAGTCTACATACTGTCAAAGTAGAACCCACATCCTTCTGCATCAAAAGCAAGTATTCTATCTGTTGTGCTACTAACAACACAAAGACTTGGCATAAGCAGCACTAAATGCCTCTCCCCCTGAAGAACTATGCAACACAAGAAATCTGGAAAAAGACAAAATTTATTGAGGGGGAGGAGGTACGATGACAAAGGCCCAAAACCAGGGATACATTTTAAATATTGCTTGTATAATCTTAGAAAACCTGCTAGAATAAAATTTTGTGTGTTACCATGCATTTCCTGAAAGATATTTCCTGAATTTAGTGAATTCAGTTCTCACTGATTTGTCAGACAAGCACAAATTTTAAGAGGAACAGACCAAAAGTATGAGCCAAACATTCCAGACATTCTGTAAAACTTTGGACAGTTGAGAACTATGGTTAACTCCTTGAATCAAGTGGTAGTTGAATGAGTAGAGAATTTAAGCTCTTGCTCCTTGTACCCAAGGCACATGGTTTGAGTCTGAGTAACTCTAACCAGCAGTTATACCTAACTGGGGCATTTACACTCACGCGCACACACACACACACACACACACACACACACACACACACACACACACACACACACACACACACACAGACAGTGCTCAGAAATGCCTACCAGTTTCTCTAAATGATGTGCTCAGCCATTAAGTAACACACACACACACACACACACACACACACACACACACACACACACACACACACACACACACACACACACACACACACACACACACACACACACACACACACACACACACACACACACACACACACACACACACACACACACACACACACACACACACACACGCACAAAAACTGTGCTTAGTAATGCCTGTCAGTTTCTCTAAATGATGTGCTCAGCCGTTAAGTAAATGTAATATGCAGTAGCCATTAAGTACACACACAAATATGTAAGAAAGATGTGCTCGATAATGCAATATGCAGCAGCTGTTAAGTAATATGCAGCAGCCGTTAAGTAAATTTTAATGCCTGCCAGTTTCTCTAAATGTAACAGTGAAAGATGTGCTCAGCCATTAGTAATATGCAACAGACTTTAACAGTGAAAGCTCAGCCCATTAAGTACACATACAAAGTTAATATGCAGCTCCCGTTAAGTACACACACAAAAATGTAAGAAAGATACTCAGTATTGCCTGCCAGTTTCAAGTGAATCAGTCATCCTTTAAGTAAATGTAATATGCAGCAGTTGAGCCGGGGGAAGAAAAATGTGCTTGAATGCAAGTAAATTGGCTGGGCATTCCCTCTTGACATCATTGTGCACGTGATGATGTCAGGAGTAAAAAACGTTAAAAAAAACCCCAGGAAACTCAAAAATTAAAGGGGCCACTCACGAATTCGTGGCACCCAAATATTTTGCTCTCAAAACCTATATTTACTGAGGAATTTGGCACAGTTGAGAAGTATGCCAAGAGGATATTAGTCAATCTCATTAACAGTGGAATTGATGACATGCAGTCCTTGTCAGTACAGTTTTGTGAAGAATATGCCTTACTTGCTTAATTTGCTTAACCTTATTTTTGAGTGTGCGACTGATACTTTTGATGGGATTCATTATATCAGTGTCACTTATCTTGACATTGCTAAGACATATAATATGATTCTACATGCAGGCATTTTTGATAAACTTATCTGCTTAAATATTAAAGAATATATTGCTTGAAGGATTGCTAACTAGTTCTATGATCATTCTTAAATGTAGAGTGAGAATTAGTGGCATCTGCTCATCTAATTGGTTAGTTACTAGTGGGTTCCTGGGTACATATCACAATATCGAACTTTTAAAAGTTCGAACACCATATGGTCAAACCCATATGTTTGAACTTTTAAAAGTTCAGACTTGTTAACAGAGATCTCCGTTCAGTGCGAAATGGGAAGATTTCCCTTTCTTGCACTGTAGTGCGGTCTCGGAATTGGTATATTTAAAGAGGCAGGGTGTGGGTGGTGCAGGGGGGCTTGCTGCCCTGCTTACAACCGTTAGGTAGGTTTTTCTGGGTTTTTATTTTTGTCATTTTTGAAATTTTAAAAGTTCGAACATACGGGTTCGACCATATGGCTTTCGAACTTTTAAAGTTTCGATAAAGAAATATGAAAATTTTCACACTGAGCAAATCGGAGGAAGGGCACTAAGGAAGCTCAGATCTGAAATATATAACATTAAGTATCCTGTTTTTTGCTTATTTTTATGAGTTATTTATAGCACTTTTATTGTCTGCTGCATACTTTTCTAGCTAGTTTCACTGTGTGTGAGGTATTAAATGGAAATAATCTACATTTATTAGGCATCTGTTTGGGTTTTTTGTTCTGATTTCCAGTCAAGGAGTTTATTGTTTTCCACCCTCCCTCCCTATTGTTATTGTGTTGTTATACTTGGTGGCTTTGCAGTTGCCCGCCCCTACTGTAAATTTGATCTGGGACACTCTTCCCAGTCTAGTGTCATTACTTCATTCTACCTAATCCAGGGAGAACATTTGAGAAGGCCAACCCACTTAGTTTCTGCTCCTCCTTTCCCCTTTCCAAAAAAAAAAAAAAAAAACATTCTAAGCCTGTTTCTTGCTTTTTCTGTAAGTAGTCTAGTCCAGATACAGATTTGCTGTATCCAGGACTGTTTCTAGGCCTCTGAGACCCCAAGCCTTTTTGTGCTGGAGGGAAGCCTTCTAGCTTAATTTTGTTTCTTTGAACTAGCCAGTTTTTTTTAGTTTCATCTCTCAAATTTGTTTCTTTGGGCTCAGCTCTTGTTCACAACTCATTGTAAGCACTATATAAGCTACAAACTACTACAGCACACAAATTTCCTCATTTGTCTAGAGGAAAACAGTTTTAGTACTTAATAAATAAGCCCCTATCCACGCATGTCTAAGGGTCAGCTCCCGGTGTTTTTCAATAGCGTCTTAAACTTAAAAATCCGCTTTAAAACATAAGACTTCATCAACATTATAAAAAACTACAAGAAAGGTCAGAAATACTTAAAAAACAAATCAAGTCACAAATTAAGCAATTAAAATCTTTAAGTTCTGATACTTCAAAGCCCTTTCTAATGTTTACACAGTTTAGAAAAAAAATGAAGGTCAGATTTTAATTTGATTTGCCAGTCTGTGTTTTTCAAAAAAACATTTCAGTTTAATAGCTTCGTTTAGACCATCCTTACAAACAGATTTTAATTTGATTAAAAAAGCTTAAAAGAGAAGCAAACGGTAAGAATTAAAAGACAGGGCATGTCCTTATAACAAACATAAAGGACAGACAGATGTTCCTTCTGACGGGTTTTTACATTATGTGAATGTTTGAACAGACAATTAGTATAATCTAGGTTTTGATACTATACAGATGTTCCCTGCCTTGAGGTTTGCAAAATGTCTAAAATAACTTCCGACATAAGCGCCGGACATGTTGAACAACAGAAATGTAAAAATTAAAATTATATCACACATTGGCAAATGGTTGCCCACAAAGGTCTATGCTTGTCAACAAGTTGTATGTAATACCTCTACATAATTGTTCCAAACATGTTGAGCTTTAAACAACAATGCCATGCCCTTTGAAAATTATTCAATACAACCATCACATCTATAAATATGTTCAATGCCCTTTTTAAATTAAAAATATTCCTTTGAACAAAAAATTAGCTTGTGTCCAAGGATGGGCATTTCCAAACAAATCAAATAATAACTCATTAGTTGCTTAATCGCACGCCCATAAGCTCAGAATCAATAAGAATTCATTTCATCATTACAAATCAAAAGCACATTAGTTTCTTTATCGGCACTGAATTATGAATTTTGATTAATAATAATGTAATTTTAAATATTTAGTTATCTAAAAATCAGTCAATAAAAGTTTGTGTAATTTTTCAAATCAATAAATCTTAATAAGGGAAGTCATATCCATTATCTAAAAACAAAGAAGTAATAACCAAATACTCCTGAAGTAAATCTACTCTTATGAAAATATCGCGGCAGCCAAGGTTAAAAAGGTCCTGGGAATGTTGGTAGATCTAATAACTTGGGAATGTCCTTCACAATGTAATTACCATTGTTAACAAATTTTACATAATGAAATGCGACTATGAGATCTCCAGAACAAGAGGTGAGAAATATTGATGATTTTCAATTAACTTTGCTTGTTGTAACCGTTAATAAAACTTTAAATAATCAGAATGTCGGGAATAAAAAGATAAGTCTTCAACTGTTGACTGGTCAATAGAATTAATAAAAATTAAATCATCACGTCGGAATGCTTATGCCAATTTGGATTTGGTCACATGGGGAATAAATTCATATTCCTTCGTGCCATATGAAACCTAGTTACTTTAATTTGGTTGTGGCATGGTGATGAAAGTGACTCATCGCCCAGAAAGAGACGCTGGCTCTTGATTATTCCTGCATGATGGGCATATTGGATTTATTGACTGCATAACTGGGAGTTAAGCAGAATCAATCTTTCTGGGTGTTAGAAATTTATGTGGACATGTGCTGAAAACAATGATTTTGGACAGATTTCATGTCGGGATGTGGGTTGGGTCAGAAGTCGCGTTCGATACAGAAGACAGCTGATTTTTTCCTGTAAAAAACATAATTATTCATTTGAACTGGTGGGTGGAACTCGGGGTTTGGGAATTCTTAAACGTTTTACAGATGGAGAATAATAGGCTCTGTTTGCTGTTGTTGAGCATTTATGATGACATGGCCTGGGTGTGTGGGCGGGTTAGAAATGCAGGAAGGCGGTTGGAAATGTCCGGATGTTAACTCAGCCAGCGCGATCGTTTTGTCGATAAAGTTTAATAGAAGTTATTCGGTGGCTGTTTTTCCACCGTTCAAGGAATATTCAATTTAAACAATTTTAACATTAAAATGGTGATTTGACCTGACGACAAGGAAATACCACTAGACATTTAAAAACCCGTATATGTTTGCATTCTGTTTCATTTCCAAATTGTACATGAGTGCCATATTTGTACTCAATGGGGTATGGTTTGTTAACATGTTCAATTTTCGTGTTTGTATTATATCGATTTAAAACATGCCATGAAGGGCAGCAATGTCGAAATTATTTGCCACAGCAAACAGATTTCTTCATGGTTTGAAAGTTTACTTGAAATTTGTGAAAGGGCATGATCGTTATTTTAGGTGTTACGTAGGGAAGACAAATTATCTGGTCTGAACGACAGTGATAGCGTAATCGTTTAAGAGTTTAAACAATAGCAAACAGCTGGTTCGTAGAGTTTGTCTTTGTTGTGTTCTACGTGGGAATGGAATATTTGGGTGTTTGAGTGAATATGATTGTTTGATTGTTTATGTGATGTTGTTAAGTATTTGTGTTGTATGTTTGTTTGCTAATTCTGATGACCGGCACTGACGCTCATTTTGTTTTTGTTGCACATTACCATTACAATCTTGTGGATTTTGTTCTTTTACTGGCACTTTTTTGGTTCCCGGTGTTTTCTCCTGTCTACCTGATGAATCTGGGCATCATGGAGCAATGCAGCAATTGCTTCATGTACACAGAATACCCTCTCCTCCTACCACCCAGCACTACAACCTGTGAGAGATGCACTTATATAGCCAAACTGGAAGCAAAGCTCTCTTCACCCAAGACTGGACTAGACAGTCAAGAAAAGAAGGTAAAGACTTGCACCATACCATACACATCACATAGTCCCTCAAATCCTACACCATCAAAACACACATACAGAAACACAAAAACACACCTACATTCACGGAGGCCCTCAATAAAAATTTGCCCAAGCAACAGGGACCTCCAAAGCAAAAAAGCAAGCAACCTCCACCCCCCCCAAAACAACCCAAATAACACACATCCCACAAACCCAGTGTGCCACTCAACCACAGCCCATAAGGCATAACAATGTACCCAACACTCTACTCATAGGTGACTGTATAGTCAGGCACACTGATGTTCCACTCACCAGGCTAAACAAGGAGAAAGTTACTTTTAGCTGCCTGTCAGGTGCCATGATCTGCCACATAACACATGCACTCAGGTCACTCCCCAACAAGTACAAATATGACTCTGTCATTGTCCATGTTGGTGTGAATGACCTGAGATGTCTCTCCCTGGACTACATGAAAAGAGACATGGAGGAGCTGTCCAATCTTGTAGCCCAGGCAGGTATGACTCTAGCCCTGAGTAGCATCCTGCCATCACCCAGAATGATACCATAGTACAAGGACAAATTGATTGACTTCAACAATTGGCTAATCATCTGGTGTCATTCTAAGGGGATCCAGTATCTGTCTGTCTGGGATGACATGATCGACAAACCATGATGCTTTGCCAGAGATGGCCTGCACCTGTCGCCCTTGGGATTCCGGATACTGGCTAAGGCTCTTATCACCCCTATAGTGCCTTTTTTTAGGCAAGGTTCAAATGACAAATTCGCCACAGTAACAGGTACAAGCAGTAATGCTACTCAGTGCTAGAAGTCTAAACCTCAAATGCACTCACTCGAGGCACTCCTTAAAATGGAGAACATTGACATCTGTGCAGTGACAGAGAGCTGGTTCAAGGCTGCAGATAGCACCACTGCATTACCAGGCTATAATTCATACCACACCTTTTGGCCACCTAAAGGCAGAGGCATGTCCATATTCATTAAGGATATCTACACCTCTAGGCTAGTTGCTCAGCATAATGCATCCGAGATTATCCAAGTGAAACTAACTCTGGATAAGACCGCATTCCAAATTGTAGCTTGCTACAGACCCCTCACCATGCCTCAGGATTCCCACTGCTCGTTTCTTGATACACTGGAAAATATTTGGGTACAACCTAACACCCTAATAATGGGCAATTTCAACTACCCCACCATTAACTGGGAAAACTACTCATGTACCAACTCTTGTGCTCAGCGTCTTCTGGAATTCATAAATTCCAACGCCTTGGATAAATGTATCCACACCCCCACCAGGGGCAGCAATATCTTAGACCTGGTGATTACCAACATGGGCAACTGGTGTTCCACACCAGAGGTCAATTCCTCATTGCTGAGATCTGACCACAAGCTAATCACCCTAGACATCCACATCCCACCCCCACCCCAATTAGGGAAACCACCGTAAAAGATTTCTCCAAAGACAATGTCACACTTCTTAAGACAGAGGTGGCAAACTTCATGACACCCATGCTGACGGACAATAGAAGTATGACTGCTAAATCCTACACAAATGCACTTTATAAGCACTTACACAAGTGCATGTATCGTGCAATCCCTAACAGAACCAAGATACTATCCTCCAAAAAAAGGAAGCCAATCTGCTGTTCCCCTGCCATAAACAGACTCTACAACAGAAGAAAGAAACTGTTGCAAAAGAGAATAAAACCCCATTATTGGAGGAACTACCAGGTCAGCTTCAGTAAGAAGCTGAGATGCCTCATAAAATCACCCAAAGCTAGTTATGAAAACAAAATCACCACAGATTTTAAAGAAAACCACAAAGCATTCTATAGCTATGTCAAGAATCTCAATGGAAATACTCAAATCTGCTCTGAGTTACAGCACAATGGCACTAAAGATACAAAACCAACTGATATTGCAAACATCCTGACAGATAGGTTCAGTGCTAACTTTACCCCCCTCTCATCGGCCCATCTCTATACCCGAAGAATGCAAAGTTCCTGTAATCACGGCTGCACAGGTAAAAAACACACTCTCAAGCCAAGAACACAGCATCCATGGGACCTGACAACATCCCAGGCTGTGTTCAGCATGAACTACAGAATGGAGTGGCACCCCACCTAAGTACCATGTTCAATCATAGCCTCACCTCAGGCTTTGTAACCACTGAATGGCACAAACCGACAGTTTTCCCACTCCACAAAGGGGGAGCCACCACTGACCGCAGAAACTACCGCCCCATTAGCCTGATGAGCCTGGTCTGCAAGACTATGGAACGTATCATCTTGGAACTTGTAAACAATGACATTGGTAATTTCCAAACTCTGGATCCCACCCAGTTCGGGTTTGTAAAAGGCAGATCATGTCTCCTAAACCTGATAGACTTCTTTAAAGTGATCACCAAAGCCATAGATGAGGGTAAGGTGGTTCACACAGCCTATCTAGATCTCGCCAAGGCTTTAGACACCATCCCCCACTCTGGAATTATAGATAAACTCACTAAACTTGGTATAAATCCCTATGTCACAAGATGGGTTGCCAACTGGCTCACTGACAGAATCCACACTGTGAAAGTAGCAGACTCCAAATCCAACTTCAGATCAGTGGCAAGTGGAGTACCACAGGGTTCAGTCATGGGTCCCTCTTCTGTTAGCCTGTACTTCTCTGAAGTAGATACCAAACACAAAAGGTCTTTGGCTAATGAAGTTCACAGATGACTGCAAACTAGGAGCCATAATCAAAACTCTAATGATGTGGACATCCTACAAAAGGGCCTCACTGAGACAGATGCCTGGTGTTAAAGCCATGGCCTCAAGCTCAATGCCAAAAAGTGCATTGTCATCTCTTTTGGTAAAAACTCTGTACCCATGAACTGCCACATAGGCAGTAGTCTACTTAACACCAAAAGTGTGATGAGAGACCTTGGGACACAGGTGGACAGTAGTCTCTCTTTTTATAATCGCATTGCCACAGTAGTCAGGAAATCCTTCTACGTGGCACACCTCATCACAAAAGGTTTCTCATCCAGGAAAAAAGAGGTCATTGTTCCCCTCTGCTAGTCACTCATTATACCCATTATAGAGTGCAATTCCCCTTTTGGTATGTACCTCACAAGACATCTACAACAACTGGAAAGGCCGCAGAAATACCTCACAAAGAGGATTACCGGCCTCAAACAGATGCCCTATGCAGATCATCTAAAAAAACTCCAGCTTTACTCCGTCGCATATTGCCTTCTCTCTGAGGTGATCTCTGCCTAACAAACAAAGCTATGTCAAACCCAGAGCTGTTAGACATGCTCCACTTAATGAAATCACAACCCCTCCGAGCTACACGCTCTAGGGACCTAAACCTTGTCACCACAATAAACAGAACATGCTGGAGGGATAGATTCCTGTCCCAGAAACTTCCCATACTCTGGAACAAAGTACCTATCTATATCAAACAAAGCTCCTCATTAGCACTCTTCAAGAAAAATCTTGATGATTGGATGGGAGATAGGAAATTCACCCTGGGAATCACTTATGTGGCTCTGCTTGACAGGGTCACAGGAAAATTACTTCCTTTGGTGGCAAAAGCCAGGGTTCCTTTTGACTAGGCTTATATAGGCCCTAGGTCCAGTAGCCTAGTACCTACCTATGAACCTGGGTGCCCTTGGGGTTGTGTGCAAGATCACTTCCTCTTTTAATCTGCTTCTTTGACTCTGATGTGAAATGGTTGTATTAGATTTCCAGATGACTGCAAACTGTTTGTCATTATTGATTCCTTCATAGACTCTTATCTCCAAGAAAGGGAAGATAAAATCAACACCTTGTATTCTGGCAGTGCCCCTTTAGTATGAGAACTATACATTGTTTTGCTGTGCCTCTGTCGAGGCAGGTGACACAGAGGTAATCCCTGGGAGTATATCTCGATCTCCCATCCATTGGTCAAGATTTCTCTTGAACAAGGCCAGCGGTGCTCTAGCTGCAGTCCTGCAGGTGCTGGTAGAAGGGGTTTGTAAGTTTTTCGGCTTGAGTTGCACAATCCATTACTCGGCTCCTTTTGAAAGAGGAGATGTTTATAGCTGGGGTCCACCAGAGTCGGCTTTGAGGAGACCAGTGAGTGGTCTTTTTTGTGTTGGTGGGGTGGGATCCATGCTCCGTGATGATGGTTGTGATCTGGTCTCACCAGTGAGGGGTATACTTCTGGTGTTGAACATTGCAACTGTATGTGAAGGTGACCATGGATCAAGTATGTTATGTCCTCTTGTGGGGAGAGTGACTAGTTGTTCCATGGCATTTGAGGTTTATAATTCCAGGAACTTTTGGGCTAGATGGTTTGGGCTTGATCTGATCTCCCAGTCTATATTAGGGTAATTGAAGTCACCTATGGTGTGATGTGGTGTTTGGTGATACATTTATCCCCTCTAGTGTTTTCAGGAAGGCCATGTGAGGTTCCTGAGTTTGTGAGGAGTGGCCTGTAACATGCTACAATTTTGGTGTTGCAGTCTTGCCTATAGTTAGTGCACCTGGATGACCTCCTCACCATCGTCGTTGCCACCAGTGGATACATTGTATGTGTCATGATGAATATGGATACCCCTCCTTTCAGTTGTGTCCAGTTTGGGGCCGTACATGATATGACAGAAACCTGATACTTCCTGGGGGTGCTCTCCAGGAGCCCAACGAACCAGGTTTCTGTCACAGCACGAACATCGATATTCTCCATACTGAGGAAGACACCTCGGTGTGTGCATTTTGAGATTGAACTTCTGGCATTGAGGGCTTGCCATAGGAGTTTTTTTTCCTTTTTGTGTTCTAGGGTGGTAGGTTTAATCAGGTTTGTGACTCTAAAAAGGCACTATGGGAACAGAAGAAGAGCCTTTGCCAATATCTGGGCAGATTATTAGACAGGTGCAAGCCGTCCCTTCTTGAGAAACGCGTGGCTTTTCCAGCATGTCATGGTAGGCAGACAAATACTGGATCCCCCTCAAGGCACTACCAGTGTGGAAGCCAATTGTTAAAGCTGATCATCTTATCTCAAGCCGTCCGCCGCGATTCTTGGTGAAGGTAGGATACTGCTCAAGGTCCAGGTCATACTGATTGCTCAACATAATCAGAGAGCTGCTCAATGTCTCTTTTCATGTGGTCTGGATGGCCACGTCTCAGGTCGTTTACTGGCGTGCCTCAATGTCTCTTTTCATGTTTGCACCTGCTGTTGAGAGTCCTGAGTGCTTGCATTGTATGGCGAATTCTAGCGCCCGACGGTTGTACCACTGTGACCTTCTCCTTACTCAGTTGTATGGCGGGGCGTCAGTGTGTCTGACTATGGGTCACCAATGACTAGTGTGTCTGGCATTGTGTTTGTAAGGGCTGTGTGTGTTTGACACTGGAGTCACCAGGTCTATGTGTTGCCTGTGTTGTGTTCCTGAGGTGGTGGTTGTTTGGGTGTCTGCTTTGTTGTGCCTCTGCTGTTTGGTAGATTTTGATCAGAGCCTCAGTATTGTTTTGTCTATGTGTATGATGGCCTCTTGTAATGGTACTATGTGAGACTGGGTCTATAGTGTGTGTGGTAACCTTTTCCTCCTGTGGGTCTTGCCAGTCCTAGTGAAACTCAGCCTCCCGGATTTGGAGAGGGGTTCCTGATCTCCTCGCATGTATTTGTGTTTTGTGGGAGGAGTATTCCCAAGTTCGTACATGAGGCCAGCCAACATTAGCATTTGTGTCAGGTTCACCAGCTGAGTTGTGCCAACACACAGCAACTGATCCTCGACATGCTAGAGGATAGACAAAAACTTTAAAAGATTCGGGGGCGGTGGGTGACGACAAAAATGGGGTTGCCTTTGGGAGGTACTATCTATGACAGAGTGCCATTATCAAGGTAATAAATTACTGTAGACTTGGAGTCAACTATTTAACAGATAGAGAATATAGTATACTTGGAGTCAAGTAGAGCAGATGATGGTTTAGTTATGAGATCGCTGATTTGATCAGTAGTAGAGTTCGATTTAGGTAGTTTTAAGGGAAAATTTGAAGAGTGGACTAGGTAGCCCGAATAGTTTACTAAGGTAACGGTGAAGAGTGGACTTTGTGCAACAGTGGCAGCTCGGCGCTAAATCTTCATGTAGCGTTTGGCGTTTATACCAGGGAGCGCTCGTCCACTAGAAACTTACTTGGCGACCAATGGCTAAACTGGACAAAGCTAAACCTCACAAAACTGGACAAAGGCAGCTCAATGCTACACGCTCCCACTGGTAAAGCAAGGTAACTTCCTCTCCCAAACAAGGCAAGGCAGTACACCAAACTTACAACCAAAACCAGAATCAGAAACTCTGAAACTGGACTAAACTAGTCAAGCAGGAAAAACAAAGAGAAATTTTTCTAAAACAGTAAAACAAACAGGCAGAAACAGGTTTTTTTTTTTCTTATAAATCACAAAACAATCGAAACAGGTGAAACAAACAGAAGAAAATACTACAAATACAGTCAAATAGTAACAAACAGAGGATTCCATGTGCAATGGTAAAGTTAAAGAAATGCAGTAAAAAGAAGCGAGACAATGCTTAGTAGCAACAGAAGGCAAGGTAGAAATACAATTAAGCTAAGGTAGGTAGTCAGAAAGCAACAAAAACTATACTCTACATCAAGTAAAGTCACTTATTCAGCTCTCACAGCCTGGATTACTCTGCTGTGCATTGAGTCTCTGTGCTGACGTGGTGCAAGCTGAAAAGGTACGTGTTACCGTGTTTTATACCAGGGGGCTGGACCTGGCTAGAAACAGAAACGGCCCGCTTGACCAATAAAACTGGTTACTACTGCTGAAACCTCCTGAAACTGAACAAAAGCAGCTCAGTATTTTCCCACTCCACTGGTAGCAAAGGTGACCTCTCTCCCCAAATAGGGCAAACAGTACTAGCCCCAAGACTACAACGAAACTGTTGGGAATCAGCAAAAAAACGGGAAACTAAAGAAGTAAACAAAAAAAACAAATTTTTTTTTTTTTTTTCACAAAACAGGGCAGTGAAGGTACAGCAAAACACCTATAAATGCTGTAAGATCACAGCTACTACAGCTTAGAATACAGAATTACAAATACTAAATAATAACAACAAACAAAGGATTCAGTGCAAGCCATTAAGTTAAATGCGTAAAAAAACAACTTCAATGTAAAGAAAGGCAGGCGAAATACAGTGGCTAGGTATTCAGATGTGGAAAAAAACAAAAATATACTTAGTATCAGAAAATTAAACACATCAGCTCTCTGCAGCCTGGATTACTCTGCTGGCCCGTGGAGTCTGTGCTGAGTAGGTAAAAAAGCTGAAATCTTGGCGTTTACAGCGTTTTGCCTGGGGGCTGAAAAAAGCTGAAAACTGGCCCAAAACGACTAATTACTAACTAGTTACTGGCACGGAAACAAAACAAAACTGGACAAAGGCAGCTCAATGCTTCCTCAACTGTTAAGCCTTCCTCTTCCTCTCCCCAATAAAGGCAAGGAAACAGTACACAGGAACTACAACCCAAAGGCCAATCAACAAACTGACTAAACTGGACTAAACTAGTAAACAAGGAAAAACAATTTTTTTTTTTTTTTTTTTCACAAACAAGGCAGAAACAACAGGTACAACAAACCTTGAATGCTGAATCAGCTACTACAGCTACACAGAAAAATTTTATACAAATACAGTCAAATAGTAACAAACAAAGAGTTCCAAGTGCAATATTAAGTTAAATGCAGTAAAAACAGCTTCAATGTAAAAGAAAGGCAGGCAAAATACAGTCGCTAGGTATTCAAGATGTGAAAGCAACAAAAAATATACTTTATATCAAGAAAAAAAAACATTCAGCTCTCTGCAGCCTGGATTACTCTGCTGACCCACGTGGAGTCTGTGCTGAGTAGGTACGCAAAAATGTAGTGTAGGTGCATGTTTAAAAACAAGTCTTTTTCATTCATTTTCACCTGAACACAACTCCCTTACAATTGATGCATTTATTTAAGACTTTCATCTACAGTAAACTGTCATTTGATTATCAATAATCTATTATATATAGTGAGGAAGTTGTTTTTGTCCAGTTAATCAAAGTTATGTCCTCAAGATCCTTAAAGGTCATATTCCTCCCTTATGTTGGATATTGAGTGTAATGTTGTAACAGGTATGTATCTTGACAAATGAATTTGATGTAAAACATGCTCAGCATCTCCTACGTGAATCAGAGCTATGTTCTCCTTCACTTTCTGGATAAAATAAAAAGCCTTTCACTTTTTTTGTCTCATTCAGAATTCCATGCAGAAATATCTGAGATACAAGAAAGGCCCTATTTTACTGGAGCCTGTACACCACAGAAGCAATTACAATGTTAGGAACACTTACTCCAAAATTTCTCAACTTTCATCTTAACATATATAAAACTTCTTGAATGGATAGATTCTTTATGCAAGGCATTCCCTATCCATGGAACAAACTTCCCTTACATGTTAAGTAGTGTGACATCCTTCAAGTTACGTGTTCCTAAGCTGATGAGTTCATATAAATTTACCTCAAGGATTAGTAATACAGCCCCTATCAACAAGGACATTAAATGTGCAGGTAATACTTCCTTGGCGCTCTCTCTCTCTCTATATATATATATATATATACATATATATATATATATATATATATATATATATATATATATATATATATATAATGTGCATGTGTGTATATAGTTAATCAAACCATCTAGTAGTTGGTGGACCTAAAGCTATGGGTTTAGTATTGAGCTTAACATGTTCTTACTGAAATGGTCTATATGTTGACTAAATAAAAGAATCCTGTTTAATATTATACCCAAATATGTGATTATACCTGTCCATTTGAGCAAGGTATTATTTACTTCACATATAATGGTGGTATAGGGCTCAAACATACCATGACCATGGCTTTAGTGAGTTTCAGACCTTAGGTTTTACAGCTCAGTCCTGTAGTACATGAAACATCTGATACACAGATGGCATGGTGTCAGCCACTGTGATGTCTACATGGCTGTCACCAATGTGATTTGTATACCACCTGTACCGAACAAGGGAAAGTAATACACTTGGCAGCAAGAAGATAAAGGTAATATTAGTACTGGGAACACTCAGTTGACTGCTTACTCAAGTCAAATGAAAGTACACCAAGTAATATCACTTCCACTGCTAGATGGCCTAAGAAGTGTGGCAGACGTGTGCCACACAACCAGTTAACCAACAATGTAAATAATGTTTACAGCCTTCTCCAATAAATATCAGTGCATACATACAATAAATAAATAATGGATGTCGGCCACAAGAGCTTAAAGGTTAATAAATTAACTTTATTTAAATAATAAAGAAAGTATTGCAAATACAGATTAAAACATACGTAGGTTAGCATACACAGGCTTATAAAATAAGAGGGAATAAAAATAGACAGGAAGTGTGCAAATAAACCCTAGCTCCAGATACTTTAGTTCCCTATCTCTTACTGTAGATATGCTGCCCCTGTCACAAATTAAATAAATTATTTGCAACAACTTGCTGATGGGTTAACCACAAACAAGACAGCATATTTCCCTCTCTAGTAAAGCATAACATATATACATATATATATATATATATATATATATATATATATATATATATATATATATATATATACACACAATGTTTTCCCCAGTCCCTTACAACATACAAAACAAAGTTTAATCCACCACTGCTGCAGCAGTCGGAATTGCCAATACATAGCGAAGTCTACATCTATCCCTTGACTCCACCCTGGTGTTTTAGTGATATGCAAGCCAGTAAATCCATCAAAGATTTCATTAGTTATATCTTAAATGACAGACAGCTCTTGGTCTTTCATCTTTTTGTTGCATTTACAAGAAAGAAAGTAAGTTTGGAGATCCAATCCATTACAAAAGAAGTTTCCAGTTCTTTTATATTTAAAACAGTCAAACATTCATTAAATCATGAGAATAAACACACTGATTGCAAATGAACAAGAGAGAAGACAAAGAAAAAAATGATTACATTTAACTCCATTTTGTTTCTACTGACATTACTAGGTATTACAGTTCTTTCTCCTTAAAATCCTCATGCAGATTTTCTGGCTCCACCCTCAATAAATGAATCTTGACACATGGATGCAGTGTTTTTCATGTATTACTCAATAACTTTTCTGGATAGCATTAAATCAAGTATACGAATAGTCATATTATAAGACTGCAAAGGCTGGACTTCATCTAAGAAGCTTTACATTCTTCCACATGCTCTGTGTAATCATTTAAAGGATTGTGGTCTCTAACTACAGTAAAATTCTACCAAACAAGTAGGGTTGTAACTTTTGGAAATCCCAGATTATATCCAGACAGTCATTCTTTATGTTTGCAGAAGACTTCTCCCTGGGCTAAAGTGTGTGGCTCAAATAGATAATCGGGTGCTTTTCACACTGTGAGGAAATCTTGCTATGCATAGGCCCACTCCAAAGTTAGAACCATTTAAAGTCTTAACTGTATTCAGGACTGCCTAGAACAGGTAGCCTACTAATAGCCTCATTTAACTTTTAGAACGCCTACTTCCAGGATGGTTTCTAGGTAACGTTATCTGTTCTGTTTTTTCTTTGATGGGAATAACTATTATACCTTACTGGGGAGTAAAATTCCTATAGTATTGTCTTGTCTACAAGAATTCCCATACCTACTGACTGATGTGAAGGGTGGGTCAAGCTTGAATAGCCTCTACCTTGGCAGGTTCTGGACTAATTTTTCCATCATCCATTCCATGACCTGTCTATGAAACCTCTGTCCTACCCAACTGACACTTGTTAGTCTTAATAGTCTTCCCTTCCCTTTTCAGGCTGTCTTAACACTTCCTTGACATGGTGCACACACTTTGCCCAGAACTGGCTGTAGATGGCAATTTTTTCCAGATAAATAAGGACATAATCTCTTTCTCCTGTTAAGGTATGATCTACCAGCCTCTGAAAATTTGCTGTAACATTCTTCATACTATTGTGTATTTCTGTAAACTCACACAACTAAGTGGGTTCAAAAACACTGACCTCTGTCTAGTTGCAGGTATAAAGGATATTTGCCAGTAAACCTTAGTCAAGTGTAAATTGATACTTACCCAGAAGCTGTAAGGCTTCATCTGTTCTGGACATGAGGCAAGCAACGGACTCTGTGAGGCTGTTCATTTTTCTGTATTCTACAAAAATAGCTGCTATCAGCTTTCTTTAACACCAGCAGCAATAATAAAGCCTAAAGGCTGTTGCAATCTTGGACTACTCCCAATTCCAGTAGGCCCTTCAGTTCTTCTTTCATCATTTATCTAATTCTTTCAGGCAGAGTTCATGGAATTTGTTTGATGGGTCACAGTGGCACTGAATCTACATAGTGTTCCACCGGGGAGGGGGGGGGTTCCCCTTCTCCTACCAATAAACATCTCCCCAAATTCCTACAATACTGCTTACATCTTCTGAACCTAGCTTAGGGGTTAGTTTGGGGCAGAAGGCCACACCATCTACTGAGATCTCAGATGAAGCATGTCTGAGAAAGTATAACTCCAAATTCTCCTCTGCCTCCTCCTGTCACTCACTGCAGATAACAGTAACAGGGCCTCTTTGCTATGATAGGGCTTTATCATGCAATAATGGTGGAGGATGTGCTTCTTCCTCCTGCTGAGCAAATCCGCTATGTAGCTGACATCATTTGCCTTTTTTACAATTAAGAACTGAAGAGACAGGGACAAGTCAGCACAATATTAAACGTAGAACCAAAATGTAGTCCAACCACCCAGCTCCATGGAGTGAACAGAACGGACAGGATTTAAATGTCCAAATAAAACAGCTTTATTTGCCAACCACTGTAGGTGTACCAGTTAAGAGCTTTCCTCCTAAAGGGACTTCATCAGAACTGGATATAAGGCTTCCCCAACACTTTTTCATAAGAGGAGGATGCAGTTACATAATTAGTTAATTAACAATCAGTAAAAAACTACTGCATATACTTTCTATGGAAATATACTAATCCATATAAATAGAACTTGTATAACATATTTAAAATAGTCATTCCTAACCTTGCATAAGCAATCTAAAATCATCTATATATTTGTAACCATAAATACATAAAGAATATATGTTTTAAGGAACTTTTAAACACAGTGTGCAAATATATTGCAAAATAAAAATAAAATTGTTATAACTGTACATCCCGAAAGATTCAACGTACTGTGCAGAGAAATAATATTGTTCAGTCCTGGGGGTTCATTTGCATTTTAAGTTCTCTGTTCTTAAAGTCTGTTCACAGGGACCACCCCTGGGGTTGGGCACAACTTGTCTATCACAAAAACAAAAACAAAAAAAAATATTTTTTCAGACTAATCTGCTACAAGAAATTCCTGCCTGTCATATACAAATCTGCATTGTGTTACAAAAAAGGGTCCTCTCAGGCTGCCTTTAACTTCTGTCTCACACGAATAAATACCTTTGCCTATTGTCCTGTGTAGAATACTGTATAGCTTTGGCAATCCTGTCATACCAGGTATACCTGAGCCATCCTTATGAGTTCTCTAAATGTAACCCTGATGCTTAGGATATATTCCTTAACAGACTCCTTGTGAGAATTGCACTTACCTTCCTGATCATCTGTGCCCACTTACCCTGTAACTTTACCTTAGCTCAAATGTAAAAAAAAAAAAAGTGCGTGGATTCATCTGGTAACTCCTAGTATTCAAAATGAAACTGGGCAGATAATTGTTCCTCTCCCATTTGAAATTTCCTGCAAATGTTGTCAACATGACCTTAGTGTAAAGTTAAACCTCTACATCATTCTCATTTGTCTGTGGATGGTAGGGGGTACTCTTTAGGTGCTTTACCCCATATTGCTTACACAAACATAGCTGTAAGTCTGACAAAGTTGACTCCTGTACTAGTTAGTTTTCCGTAAGAAAACCTATCCTGATGAAAATGTGTAGCAAAGCATTTACTACTTTCTCTGGTTCAGTGGAGGACAGAACCACTGGTTCTGGGTGCCTAGTGTTATAAACCAGCACACCAGGGTATATTTCTTAGTTGTGGATATCTGGGTACTAAGAGGTCCCACAAAGTCTATAGCTACCCCTTAAGTGTAAAAGACACTTGTATCAAACCACCCTTGGCTTTCTCTCCAACCTTGCCAACCTTCTGGCATTCCTCACAGGTCCTGCAGTACCTTGTTACATTCTTTCCAATACCAGGCCGGAGACAATTATGTGTCACCTGTCTCCCAGTGTTTTTTATGCCCATATGGTTTGCAAAAAGGAATGTAATATGGTATAGCCAGAAGTGCAAGTTTATAGGTCCTGGGTACTAATAACTGCTGCATTACTTCTTCCTCTGTCCCTCCTTCAGGGGGGGTCATTCCCTGTATAACAGTTCTTTCTCCTGGTATATGGACTACCTCTGCCCTTGAGTATCTGGAACCTTCTAGCTACCTCCCTCAAGTCCTGTAACATAGGGGTTGAGAGCAGAGCCTGCCCCAACTCCTTCTTGGTGACTCTCTCTTGCTCCCTCTCCAAAGGAAGTCTGGTACCACCTGCCAGTGGTGCTCCATGTTCTGGCTGGCTACTGTCTCTTACTTTTCCCTAAGAAGTATCATCTTCCAACTACTGACCAGCTGCTCCACTGTGGTAGCCACATTACCAGTCCCAGTTGGAGATATCATCTCTGTCTTGGACTCCACCACCATGCTCTTCTTTACTATATTTATTCTATGCCTGGTTGCATGTAACAGCATGCGCACTAGGTTAGCATTGTCAGAGTCATTCCATAATAGTACATCAACAGGAATTCCTTAAAACACAGCCACCTGCTTGCTGCCTTGTCACCTTTCCTGTCCAGATAAACTCTGGCCAAAAGTATCTGAAAAGGTTTCCCACCTAAAGCCTTAACCGGAGTGGGCTTTCCAGTCAAGTAATGATCCTGTTTGACCATTGATAATTTGAGTATGGCTTTGTCTAATGTGTCCCTTTTGGCAATGGTGTATTCCTTCACAGCCAGGGCAGAATACAGACTTTTGTGATAAGTGCAATTGTTCTGCCTAAATAACCAACCACTGCCATAGTGCTAATCTTGCTTGATCCAGACTAATTCCTTTGTTCTCCACCCTACCTTGTTGAACAATTATACTATATATGCCTCATTTAGTTACACAAGAAGCATCTAATTCCCACACCTAGGCTTTTACCAAACTCTGTTGTTTCCACTTGTTCTGTGTAACCTGGTGAGATGGCTTATGCTACTTCCATGGGATCCCCTATACCATGTGAAGTGCTGAGTTCCCCTTCTTATACAGGGAAAACCTGCTAACTTTGTAAAAACCCCTTTCCTCCTTATCATCACAGCTATGTTACACTCTAATCTGCCAGTCAAATTCTTAAGTCTTCTGGCATTGTACTGAGGGCTTGTTCCCCTAACCAAAAAATCTAAAAGCATCTGAAATGTAGTAAACTTACATCCACTTACCAACCTTTAAAAATAAGTGATATTTTTTCTGCAGTTATATTTTGCTTCTTTTATTTGATTATCTTGGTTCAGGATCCATCCCAGAAGATCATATTCACAAGTGGTCACAATGGAACCCTCCATTACACCATAAATTACTTTTATTTGATTGACTAATTCTTAATGTTTCAGGTCTGGTTCTTTAAGAAATTGCACTTGGTAGTTGAGTGACACCATAATTTATTCTTCTACTGCAAATTTGATTGGATGAATTGTTTTTATTTAAATGGTGTTTTAATGGCAGACTGTAACTCTGATGAAGTCTTCATGTTTGTAAGATGAAAGCTCTCAGTCTTTGTTTTTTTACATTAAAATTTGTTGAAGTGCATTGAAGTTTGTTGTGGAGTGTCCGTTCCACTTTTTGTTTTTTATTTTTGTCAGTCCATGACTCACCACTCTGGCAGAGGATGATAATCTTCTTTTTCTGCTGGCATTGCTTATTTCTCTTTTTATCTCTTTTATCTCCAGTTGCTGCATTCCATTAATCAACTTAAGTTCCATATGCTTCATTTCAGGTGACAGTCTTTGTCATTCCAGCTGAAGCTTAATTTCCTCATGGGATGGAACTGATTGCCCTTTGTCTGTCTGCTGTACACACTTTCCATGATGCATTTCATACAAAACATCTAAACTTCAGATACCCAAGTTCTCTGGCTATTTCTTACTTCAGAAGTACTGTTTCCTAACTTTCGTAAGTTAAATTGTACTCACAGATGGATCCACTACAAAAAAAGACAGCATCTCCTCCTCTTTTTCATAGCACGGTGCATAGATATATGCAATACTTTCTATAGCCTCAGTGTTCATCACCTGCAACATCTTTCCTTTGCTGAGCTAGAAAAAAACATGTAGTTAAACTAGTTGTATTTGTAAAAAAAAGTTTAATCACATTAGTCCTACAATAATAAGAATTGCTAATATACATCTTCAAGTCTTCTTCCATTATCTATTGTGACCATCAGAGATTACAACAGTTGCATCTCAAAAGAAAGACTTTTCCTGGTCTTTCATCTTTTTGTTACATTCTCAAAAGAAGATGGTAAGTCTGGGAATCCATCACACTTCAAAAGGCATTTCTGTTCTTTTGTAGTAAAAAAACAATAACTAAAATTTGTACTTTTCTAACCACAAAAACAAACATATTAATTGCAGATAAGAAACAAGAGAAAGGAAAAATACATATATTTTTAATTTTACTGACATTAGTCTGCAATATCCCTGACATCACGGTATGAATTACAAATAAATACATATATTATGCCTTTTCCCAAACTGGTCCAGCTGTGGCTTCTGGCTGTAGACTCAGGGATTTTTCATTTTGCTTCTTATTGTTATGTAAAGAAGTTAATTCATAGATATTACAAGACCACTGAATCTCTTGACCTTTATTACCATGCCAATGCTCTCCCTCGGGCAGCATCTCATTTCTTCAGGAGCTGCATGCCTATCAGTCCTGCTTAAAGGAATACAGCGAGTTACACTACTTACCATACAGGAGAGGTTTGTTCTAGAGGTTTGGGTGCTGCTGGCTTATAAACCTGTCCCTCCACCATGTTTTATTAATCTGTTGGTGAAGATTTAGTCCCTGGTTCTAGTATTGGTGGGTATATTAGCATTGCAGAGAATATGAGCAATAAGTAAAATAGACATTTTCCCTCAAAAGTCCATAAGACATTAACTAAAGGGAGAGAGCTTGCAGCCTCTCTTATTATCTCAAGAACTTTAGACCTGCAATCTCTTTGGGTAGGAGCTTATGAGGTCTTTCTAGTTGATATTTAGTTGACCCACTCAGTCAAAATAGGGGAAGCCACCTCTAGTAGTAGACCCGTAATAAGCTGCGTACCCCAAGGAATGGTCATGGGGCCTCTGCTGGTTGGGATATACTTTTCTGAGGTGCAAACCAAAACCAGTGGTCTGTGGCTGACCAAGTTTGGAGATGACTGTAATCTGGGTGCTGTCATAAATTCCCCTAGTGATGTGAACATTCTCCATTCTTCCCCAAACTAATGATTGGTACCAGAAGCATGGCCTCAAACAGAATGCCAAGAAATGCATCATTATCTCCTTTGGGGAAAATGGTGTCCCCTCTAATTATCACATTAATATCAACATACTAAACATGCAACCAGTCACGATGGACTTTTGACCACCACATTGCCTCTGTTGTACGGAAGGCTTTCTGTATGGCCAGTCTCATAAGTAAGGGTATTTCCTCCAGGAACAAGGACATCAGAACATCCATGTGCTCCTCCCTTTATCAGATCCATTATTGAGTACAATGCCCCCTTGCCAAACATATGCAGCAGTTGGAGAGACCACAGAGATTCCTGACCAGGAAAATCCATGGTCTCAAACACCTATCCTATACAGATAAGGCTAAATGCCCTGTCCCTCTACAAAGTCTCATACAGACTGCTCAGAAGTGACCTGTGTCTGGCATACAAGGCCGTCTCAGACTCAGCCTTGATGGAGCTGCTACATATCCCTAAGTCAAACTCCATTTGTGCAACCTGCACACAAGGCCTCAACCTGGTCTGTGATATTAACTGAACTTGTTGGTGGGATAGATTTGTGTCCCAATGACTGCCATCTGTGGAAAAGACTCCCTCTCCATGCAAGCAGAGTACCTCACTAGCCCTCTTTACTGGATGGGAAACAGAAAATATACACTTGGGATCCCACCTGTGACCCTGATGGACAGGGAAAACAGGTGCTGACTTTGTGGGAACATAGGTGAAATTCTTGGCTAGGCTTATAAGGTCCTCTGGGCCAGTAGTATAGTTTCGTGCTATGAACAGATGAATCTATATATAGTGAGATGGATCCCAAAGGGAGATTTGAACTTGATAATCAGACTGATCAATGCTGAGCATAAAGGACTTGTTACAGTAAATCCAGCTGCGCAGTTTCAGTTGCATGTTATACAAATAGGTTTTTAAGCAATGAAAATATAAGAAGCATGTAACTTGAATACCATTATTTTATCTGTCATGATACTAATTCTTTCAACATGTTATCTTAAAGTTTTATTACAGTGGAAAAGCATGGCCTGCTACAAAGGCGGCATAATGACTTTGCAATAATCTATTTTTTCCTACAAAACAACACTTGCAGTAGCTGCTGAACATATTTTATTTGGGTCTCGATACACCCAAGATAGTAAAGTCCTTTATAATTGCATTCATATCTTTAGATAAATTTTAGTAAAGTTTTTTGAAGCCTACATGCTAAACAGCTGTCATTGTCCTTATGTCCTTAAAATGTCAGACATAATTCTGCTTACATTAAAATATTTGTCCCTATATTGTCAAAAACAGCAATACATTACATTTTACCTTTTGTCTAAAAATGCAGAAACAGGGACTCATATATTCAATTGAGTTAAGTAGGACCAATTAAGTGGGATATATTATATGTTGGATGTGCTACCAGAAAGAATGCAAAAAAAATTGCAAAAGGATTTACTGCCATACAAACAGCTTTCGTTCAGGTCAGAATTTGATAATTTTGGGGAAAAATATGTCATTTCACATTTGAGTTTTCTTAAATTGACATAATAAGGACATTTATGTTGTATTTTGTACATATTTGCATTGCTTACTAGCCAGTTACCTTAAAAGGCAATTAGATATGTGCGTTTTGTGTTTTATAACTGTAGTAGCATGGTACATGCATAGCACTACCTCTTAGTCTATTTTTGGTAACTATAACAGCACCTGAAGAGTAAAAGGATGTTTAGTGTTTCTACACTGCTGTAAACCTCAATGGAGGTGCCTAACTAGTCCCTAGGTATCAGTGTTTTAGAACTGTATAGCAGTGGGTATATGGAATTGTTCAGACATCACTGTGTATTTTAAATTGTATAACTGAATCTACTTGGCATTTTTACTTCCTTAGCTATTATGTACATTCTGGATTGAAACTAATTATAGGTTCATAGGTTAGTACTAGGCTAACTGCCCTTGTGAGCCATTGTAAGCCTAGACAGTTATCCCTTGTGAGACTCAAACCCTGCACCTTGTGTTTGAAAGGCAAACACCTTAACCATTAAGCCACCCTCCCAACCCTGGTTAAAGTGTTTATATGTTCACTATCTTGAACTATTACATACTCAGTAAGTGAATCCTTAGACTAGGAGATCTGAGACACAGATTTGAATCTGTATATTAGCATTATTGCACTGTTAAAATGCTATCTAGATAGCTTTAGTGAACCTAATGCATGCTTTTGTTTTTTCGTTCACAACTTTTTATTAGTGTTCTAATCACCTAAATGCAACTATCTAACATGGCTTATCTAATACTATACAGCTACGACATTGCTATTATTTTTTGAGAGAACTGTCTTATATTCTTTACCTGCTTAGCACCATTGTGATTAGCCCAACTATTAACATTCTGTTTTCTTTACCACTTTGTTTTCTCTCTCCCTTTATGTACCCAGCTCTCCAACCTGCTTGTCTTGAACTAGTGTATGAGAATCTGCCCTGTCTGATGACCACGAACCTTAATTTAGAATAAAACCTGCTCTCTCTTCCCTAAATTAAGGAATAGAGCCTAACCTCTCCCTGAACCTCATTCCCTCAAGGAAGCAAGAAAGTAGGTGTTCTGCTACTACTGTCTGTAAAAGATAATTTTGAATAAAATACTTCCAGGTTTTTAAAGTACGCTTCCTTGCCAGGACAGCCAGCAGCCATACCCTTCTATACTCCTCAACCTCCATACCTTCCCCTCTTGTAGCCTCTGTATTTAACTCCGAATTTCCCCTCCTTTATCCCAGACCTGCTAGCTCCCATGAGGAGCTACTGTTGCAATATAGTTTTTGCCCACTAGATAGCACCATTTTCCTAGTTTTATTCTCCTTGAACGTCTATCCTACTGTCTTAAAGTATAATTCTCAGGCATCTAGTTTTTCTATTACTTGTTTTTACTGCAGTCCCACTCTATCCTTCCATTTTCACTGTAATTCACTCAACTACCCTGCCTACTATCACTACTATTACGTTCCTTACCTATCAACACCTAAACTTACCTTTGGCAGTCAGCACTCTACTTATTGTTCTCATAGGTCTTCTTCCTTCACTTGGCTATACCCGCTACATTCGCCATGCGGGCTCACTCCGCTCCCCTACCCTGCCCCAAATTCCCAACCACCCCCAGTGCTTCTACATTTACACAACCTAAACACACCTCCAATCCTTACAACCAATCACAAGGCCCAATTCCTTAAAGTGCTAAAACCTACTTCACACTAATCTCTTACTTTGTAAACTACCATTACTTACCCCTATATATTACCTTATATATATAATACTTCCACAATGCCATAAATATCTACCTCATCAGACCTGAAGCTGCTACTCTTATTTTCACTCCTACCTATTTCAACTATACCTTATCTATTTACCTTCTATGAACATCTTAACTGCCTAGGATTTCACTACCCCACAAAGCAAGCCTCCACACCAACTTTTGCAGTCTCTCAAAACCATACAAACACACCCTGCACACCAAACTACCTACCAGCAAAATATCATAGACTGACTCACATCAGATATAATAACCCAAAAGCTAGGAAATTCCAGAACCTAATATGTAAACTTCTAAAACTTACACTTAGAATGCAGTTCCACTCCTTAATAGATGGAGCTATTTATTATTTATTTATTTATTTACATTTGTTGACTGGGAATGTCCGACTGGATGCAGGTCCATTTTCAGCGGAGGCCCGGGGAGAAAAGCTCCACAAATTAAAATATCACATAGTTACAGATGAAGAATCCTAGCAATTAAAATATTACAAACATAGTTACAGATGAAGAACATAGTACATTCAGTAGATAACTAGCATCTGTTCTATCCACAAAGTCATAGCAGATATTAACAATTGTTACAATAAAAAGTTACTGCCATATAATAAGTAGATAGGCATGGAAGTATCAGGGCTTGTTGTAATTAAAAGTAGTTTGTGGGGTGGAAGAGAGGTAGAGGATAGATGGAGTGAGAGAAGTTAGAGGGGAGAGTTACAAGGGCATAACCAGCATGTTTTTAGGTGTGTTTTAAGTAAAGGTTTGAAGTGGGTGCATGATGGTAGAGAGGTTATTGTGGGGGGAGGGTGTTCCATAATTTGGCTATAGCGCTGGAGAATAGTGCTTCTCCAGCAGTGTTAATGGTTGTAGTAACCTGTAATTGATTTTTGTTGCTGGATCTTAGTGGTCTGGTGGTGAGATAGGATTGGAGTAGATACTGGAGGGATGGGACCTTTAGAGGATGGTTAACCAGTTTGTGGGTGATTGTGAGTTGATACCATTGAAGGAGGTGAGGGAGTTCTAGCCAGCCTCACCTCAGAAAGTGAGAGGCAGTGGTGACTGTGGTAGGATGTTCCAGTGGCAAAATTGGCAATTTTGTTTTAGCAGGTCTCGAGTTTATTTAGATCGCATTGCCTTAGATTGGTATATATTGCAGAGGCATAAAGTAGGGTGGAGATAAGGTGCAAATTTGCAACTGAAATCCTAGCTGCTTTGGTGAGGAGTTGCTTATTTCTGTATAAGGCTCCTAGTTTTTGGTGGACTTTGTTTATGGTCATGGATATGTGAATGTCAAATTTGAGATTGTTGTCTATTTCAACTCCTAGCAATTTGGTGTGATCTGTTGGGTGGATAATGGTGTTGTCTTTTGCTGTGATGGTAAAGTGAGAGTTGTTTTGAGTATGCCCCAAATTCAATCAAGACCACAGAGTGCCATACCTCAACTCCTTCTAGCACACAACACCTCACCAGACCCCCTAACGCACACTTGATAGCACATCTCAACATTCGGGGAATAAATAATGAGGTTGCCCACCTACCTGCTCTCTTGGATGTACATTCATTTGACATCCTATGTCTCACTGAAACATGGCTCAAACCAGCAACACAAGATAATGAAGTTATTCCACCCTGATACAGTATCTTGAGACTAGACCATAAAGCTAAGAAGGGTGGGGGGTAGCTATCCTATACAAATCTGGATTACAAGTGACTTCTGTAGATTCTAAACCACCTCTAATTAGCAATGCTGAAATCCTTATTTCCAAGATTCAGCTCAATAAATGTAAATCCATCTGTATCATCTGTGTTTATCTTCCCCCAGGCAGTAACTCTAACACCCTTGAAGATATCCTTAGCTGGTTATCCACTAACTATCCCCAAGAAACCATAGTACTCTGTGACTTTAATATCAACTGGAGGAGCTGTACCACAGACTACTACTCATATTAACCTATATGGTTTTACTCAAACCATTACCTCCCCCACAAGGACCAACAAACTCAATAACAAGGAAAGCACCTTAGACTGGATTCTTATAAATAGTCATCACCAAACTTACAAGGTAGGGACCCTTCCCGATGATGTAAGTGACCACTCACTCACCTTCATAATCAGATATAAGATTGACATTCCTAGCCCAACCCACCTATAGGACAATAAGGAGCAATAAAAATGTTAAACCTGACATCTTCCAAAATGAACTTATGACATATGATTGGTCAGCTCTGAAACGCCTACCTCTGGAGGAAGCAGTAAAATACTTTAATACTAAATTCTTAGCCATTTTAGACTTCCATGTGCCAACACGTACAATTAGAACTAGGATTAAACCTGCCCCATGGCTTTCAAAAGCAACCAAACAAAAAATCATCCTTAGAAATAACGTCTGGGCCAAGTGGCGTACTACTAAAAGCCCTGCAGATCAATTAAAATTTAGATAGCTAAGAAATGATACAAAAAAAACCATACTGTTGGATAAAAGAAACTGTTACTTTTAACTTCAACAAACCCATCAAAACAAACCTCAAAAGTTCTGGGCAGTCATTAACAAACTCTTACACCCAGGTCATTCCGTCACACCAACCCCATTAGGCACTGACCACGATAATCCCAAACAAATTGCCAATACCTTTAACACTTTCTTTACAGAGGCCATTCAATCTCTTGCCAATCAACTGTCTCCTGACAGCTCATCTCTGACTACTTCTATATCCAGCTCACCCCCTTCATTTCACCTTTAACCTGTTCCTACATCCCTTGTCTGTACCCTTTTTCAAAAACTTAAACCAACGACCCCCTCAGCTGATCTACTACCTGCAGAATATTTGCAAAAAGCTGCAAAAATCATGGAGAAATGCATTCATAGACCACTGTTAAACTACCTAACCCAAAACAACTTACTAACTGTCAACATGGTTTTAGGCCATTTCACAGCACTGCCCTCTTAACCTTTTGTGACTGTATTGACAGCAATCACAATAATAACACTCTTTCCTCAGCCCTCTTTATTGATCTCTCTAAAGCCTTCAATATGGTTAACCACCAGCTACTCATAAACATACTTAAAAATCTTTCATTAGATGCACTGGCTATACAATGGTTCCAATCCTATGTAAATAATAGAAAGCAGGCTGTGCTATGGGAGTACAATTTATCTACCCACCTCACCATTGCCCTTGGTGTCCCTCAAGGCTCCATATTAGGATTTTCTATTTTTATTAATGACCTACATTCTGTAATACCTCAAGCTACCTGTATTCAATATGTAGACGATTCCACTTTAATATGCTCAGCCACTTCTCAATCTGACCTACATACCCTAACCCAAAATGTGTTTAAGACAGTCAAAAATGGCTTTTACACCATTGCCTTATCTTGAACCCCAAAAAACAAAACTCTTACTATTCACTCCCACCCGTAAGGCCCCCTCACTTAACTTTACTGTTATATCAAACAGTGGTACTATCATATCTCCTGATCCCACTATCAAACTTCTAGGGGTATTAATTGATAACAACCTTAATTTTGATACTCATATTAACAGTACTATAAAAGCAGTCAACAAAAAACTAGGCTCCCTTTATAGGATCAAACCCTTTCTGACTCCATTAGCCAGGACTACTATTGCCATGCCCACTTAATCCCTACTCTCCTCTGTGCCTCCCCTATATATACTAATCTGTGTGAAAACAACCTTAACAAGCTGGCTATCTCCTACAACAATATTGCCAGATTTGCCATTAGCTCTGCTTTCAGGACCCATCATTGTCATAATCTTGAACAACTAGGATGGCTAGAGTTGACAAACCTACTACTATTTAACTAATTAACAGTCGCCCACAAGATCCTGTATCAACCTACTAATACCCCAATACTTGCCAACCTGATTACCTCCTACAATAACTTTAAGACCCTACGCTCGTCAAATAAACTACTTGTATAAATAGGTAAAACCAACAATATGGCTGGTGACTCTTTGTTCTCTAATACCGTGGGAAAAACCTGGAACTCACTCCCCAGTGACCTGACCTTGTTTTCCTCAATAACACTATTCAAAAACAAACTGAAACTATACCTTAAAACACATTGGTTATGTCCTTGTGCAAACCCTGACTAACTTCCTCACTTACAATTGGGTACTTACCACTGTTCCTGTACTAATGTATTTGCTTTTCTGTTAACCATAAAGAGTGTGCTTTTATATATTCATTTAATGTTGTTATAAATATCTTCTTATAACTATCCACATATGACGTGTAAAGATTCTTTAAGCAATAATGTAAGGAAATGTAAAGAATGGCTAAAATCTGTAATGCACCTGCATTTGTAAAAACTGTCATATAGTATAAATAATATTGTGTTTTTGGAGCTTTTCTCCCTGGGCCTCTACTGAAAATGGACATATATCCAGCTGGACTAGCCTGGTCAACAAATGTAAAATAAATAAAAATAAAATAAAATTTGCACTTAAAGTAACAGTAGAATTATCTCAGAATTTTAAAATTTGAAATCACAGGTCAAAAGTTATTGCCACACTTACCTGACACCTAAATCTTTGTTGGAAAAAAAGTTTGTCTGCCTGCTGTGATGGGTTAATTTTGCTGTATGTTGTTCATTATATGTAGACTTTTTGCAGTCTTTTCACTTCCCTGCAACAGACCATCTGCTTGCCCCCAGGTCCTCTCCTCATTCACTGGATCAATTAGACCCACTGGACCCACCTAACGTCCCCAGGTTAACTCCAACCCACACCTGTGCATGTATAGGAGTTTGATGATCCTGCTGCATTCCACACTACTGCAGTTGAAGTGTTTTCAATTGTACCCTAACTTTTTCCCCACCTCCTGCATAAGACATGTTGGTATACTGACCTACCACCATGGTAACTCAACCACTTCCCCTGCCTCACATTGACAATGTTCCCTCTTGCATCCCTGGCCTTTGCTGAAGATCTAGCTTGAAAAACTTGCCGATGTACATGTCATCCTTTCTCAGGTTTGGCATACCAGTGCCTCAGATGCCTGAGCCACTAACTTAACACAAGTTACTTGGGCCATAGGCAGGTCTTTATCCTTGCACACTACAGCACAGGCTGTTACATGTCCAGAAGTACTAAGATCTTAGTCTTTGCAAATATTTTTCATCCTGCTTAACAACACTTAATTTTTAAGCTTTCTTCTTCTGTAAATACTTTTCATCCTGCTTAACACTTAATTTCTAAGCTTTCTTCTTCTGTAAATATTTTTCATCCTGCCTAACAACACAATTTCTAAGCTTTCTCCTTCTGTAAATACTTTTCATCTTGCCTAACAACATGTAATTTCTAAGCTTTCTTCTTCTGTAAATATTTTTCATCCCGCCTAACAACACAATTTCTAAGCTTTCTTCTTCTGTAAATACTTTTCATCCTGCCTAACAACATGCAATTTCTAAACTTTCTTCTTCTGTAAATACTTTTCATCCTGCTTAACACTTAATTTCTAAGCTTTCTTCTTCTGTAAATATTTTTCATCCTGCCTAACAACACTTAATTTCTAAGCTTTCTTTTTCTTTTCTTCCTTGTTGCAATGAGATACACTCTGAAAATGTTAAAATGAGTGCACAAGCTGTTAGATGCAGGTGAAGACACTTTACATTTATTTTTCAGTATCAGGGTAAATATAACAGCACAATGTGAAACTAGCTTCTTAATGTACTATATACCATACACCAGTTACAATACATCATGTATAAGAATCACCTTTGCAGACTATATAGATGCAATCAGTCTATAGATGAGGATGCAGGCCACCACTGTAGTTTGGCATCATAACCTTGGTGAATGTGCTCCTTATATAACCTAAGGCATAATTTCCAGGGATAGGGCTATAAGTTTGACCATTGTCATAAGCAGGCCATTGTGAAACTATGGTTGTATAATTTGTATGTTGCTTTGTAGTTCTCACAGGAAAACAGACAATTTTTCTCTTGACCGTAGGAGAGAGAGGAGGTATACTTTGGGAACCCAAGTCAATAACTGTAAAGTTTGATGGGAATAAGTGAGAAAGGGAGGACAAAAGGGATAGGATCAACCATTTCTTCCATGATCCAAGTTCAGGCTTAACCTGTGGTTACTATTCCTGTGGAGTTTGCGTGTTCTCCCCTAATGCCTTTCTGTCTCCATGTACTACTGTTCCCTTACACAAACCAGGAAACATGCTAGTTGACTTGCTAGTCTAAACTATCTATACATATTGTATTTACTCTGACTTTTCTGGCCTAGGTCATTGCTAAAAAGGGGCAATAAATAGCCATGCTATCCAAGTTCTATAGCAAATAACATGACAAATAATGACAATTCAAAATTAACCTGGTGATTTGGAGGAAAATAAGTTAAAGAGAAGATGAAAGGCAGGCAAGCAGAAGATATTACTAAAATCGTAGGAAAGGCCAACTCAGTTATTGCATTAACAATAGGATATCTTGTAAGACTGAAAAGAAAGAGAGGTAGCTGTTCTACTATAACTGCAAATCAGAGTCGGACAATGCAATCGGCTTGTAATGGAACCTCATAGACAGTTGGGGGGTGACAAATCCATGATGTGCAGAATTTGTTTAATTATTCTAGAGGTTTAGCCAGCAGGATAGATATGTTGTAGATCTCTCACCCTTTGAACTCAGAGATGGATCAGACTGATATTGTGCCTACTACCCTCTCGGATCATAGTGTGATACTGTTATCCCTAACACTAAGGTCAAACAACGCATTCACATTTCAGTAAAGAATGGATCTCCTATGGTTCCAGGATAAAAATGATCTAGAAAGTGTTGGAAATTGGGTTGGTTCCTTTTGGATACATGACCCAGGGTATGTATCCTCAACATTGGTACCAATAAGTTATTTAAGCTGATAAATTAGCTAAAAATGTGATGTTAAATAGTAAAGACAAGAAAATTAAAATAATGGAGCAAAAATTAAACTTAGTAGATATCAGGATTACTTAATATTTCAGACCTTAGCTGCTCTGAAAAAGAAGTTGTAAAGCTCTACAAATTAGCCATATGCATGATAAATAAGAAGGCTACAGAATGTTGTTAGTTTAAGGGTATTAAATCTAACAAAGTCATTGCCAAGAGATGTTGAGAAATAGTGAGGGACCTGAGCATTCAGTAAGTGCTCTCTCTGGAAGGAGATATTATGACAGATTTTTTTTTTAGAAATGAACCCCCTTACATCTCTGCAAAAGCAAGATGTGCTGAACCTATCGTATTATATAAGGTCACTAACTTGGACACAGTTTCAGTATCCATTAGAAATCAGCTGACCAAACCCATTGTTAGGGATAAGTTCATAGCTGATTACAAGGATGATGACCCAAGGGAACCTTTTAACTTTAGCCATGCTTCATAAATGTATCTGATTAGTTTTGATACCCTAGGGTTAGTGTAAGGGGGTATATGTAGGCATGGGAATGGGTGATTCAGCATTTGCAGAATGCATCTCTTCACAACAGACATAGGTTGAAGTTAGGAAAACCATCATATCTCAAGCCATAGGCAGATCCATAGGACTGGATGAGATAAATGAGTTTTACAAGTTATTTCAAATTGCTTATATAAGATGAGAAATTTGGGAGATTTTAAAGCAACATTGTAGAGGTCAAAATTATTGTGCTACCTAAACCAACGTGGGATATGTCACTGCCAAAGAAATATAGACTTGTTGTTGTTAAATATAGACATGTGAATTTATACAAAAGTGTTAGCTAATAGATTGGAAATGCTAATAAAGGACTTTATATCATTGAATCATCTAAGTTTTATTAAAGGCAGAGAGGGCAGTCCACGATTGGGTAAGCCATGGCCAAATGCACAATGGAATTTAGCATGTGCTGTTTTAATAGGCATTGATAAGCAAACTGGAACTTTAGAAATCTATATGTTACTTTACTCAAATCCAGTTGCTAGAGAGGAATTCCAGTGGTCTTTGGTCAGAGATGGTAAAATTGCATAGGCCACTAGACAAGGCTGCCCCATTTCACCATACCTGTTTATTTTACCCATAAATGCATTGAATAGTGATTTCCATAATATTTTTTTGTAAATACAGATTGTGTATTCCAGGAAACAAATAATATCACATCAGGGTTTGCAGATGTCTGAGTGATTTGTTTAGAAAAGCCAGAAAACACTTATCCCTGTCCTGGAATAAATTAAACATTTTTTGAAACGGTCAGACCTGCAAGTTCATGATTGTTATAATTCTATTGTATACGCAGTTAGAACTACTGTATTAAGGAAACATCAAAGTAATCTCTCTTATATCATTTTCTATTCACACCGGTCTTTTGATTACAAATTGTTGACTCAAAATGCATAGTAATTAGCTCCATTTGTAAGAAAAAATACTTGTACCATATTGCATTTTAAAAATCTCTATTGACATCATCACTGCTCAGAACCAATATGAAGTGAGAAAAGAATTATTTTGCAGACAGTGAATAAAATTCAGCTAATTAGTGGAAGGAGTTGAGAAACAGCATTCTTCATTTGTCTACAAGTATTTAGTGACATCTTTAGCTGTAGAGCTATGTGACTTGCTATTCTTTGCCTAAGTATTGCTGATCTCTGTCTGCATTTGATTTTCCTCACCCATCCGCTCTACTCCTGTTGCACTTTCAAACTTGGTGTCTTTTAACTTGCCCATCCCTAGTATTAATCTGACTTAGGACACTTCTCCCAGTCTCATCTCAATAGCTCATTGGTTGAAAGCTTATTGTGTCTATTATTCTAAAAGTGTCTTAGTTCTGATTTAAGCACTTGGGCACCAGGCCAGTTATTGTACATTAAGAAGGTTTGTGGTCTACACTGTTGTGAAAGGAGAGGATAGCCTGTGCCCTGCTGATATGGGAATTCCTGGTGTAATTTCTGTGCCTTTATTTGATTGGCTAGAGGACAAGATTGTTTATAATTTGAAGCTCTGTGCTTGAGGTATTTGGTGACATTTGGCAACCATGCTACTTTTGAAGAAGAGTGTTGCTGATTTCTGCTCAACTCTAAAATAAAGCTATGACTTAGATTACCATATCCACTGTTTGGATACTGCATTTGTTTTTTGCTGCATTGAGTGAGTGTTTCTGTGTTAAATATCTGCACTTTGTAACCTTTTTTTACCGTCTATAGTTAGAACTGCCTTGGTTCCAGTTTAGTGAGATTAAAGGGGACCTGAGGCATTTTCTGGCCGTGGATTGTGTAAAGGAAAGAAGAGTGTGTTGTTTTTGATTTTTTATCACATATCTGCTGCTATTTAAGTGTCATAGCTGCACAACACTTGGCTCATAACCTACGAGCTCTGAGGCGTTTGGCAACATTTGGCGACCACACCACTTGAGAAGAAGAATGTTTCTGGTTTTGTTTTTGTCACAGCTGCATTAATTCAGTGCTTCTTTGTTGAATATCTGCACTTTTTTTACCTTTATTATAGTCTTTAGCTAGAACTGCCTTGGGTCCACCTTATTAAGAGTAATTTTTTATTTAGTAAGAGTAATATTTAATTTTTTAGCCCATGATTGTGTAAAGGAAACAATAGTGTGCTGTTTTTGATTGGCCACTGGGCCTTGTTGTGTTTTTTTTTGTATTGAATCTCCTCTCCTGTTTAAGCATTGCAATTACACAAAGCTTGGCTCATAATCTACGAGCAAGCTAAGACTTAAATTAGCATATCCACTGTTTTAGCACTTGTTTTCACATTGTTTTTGTCACAGCTGCATTAATTGAGTATGTCTGTGTTTAATAAATTAACTTTTTGACCTTCCTTACAGTCTGTAGTTAGAAGCATACCTAGCAGTGATCTGAATAGACTCTGATATCTTTTAGCCTAATTCCCCCTTGTAACCTGTGTAGATCCTGATCTTTCACAGTGTAAGTTTCCCATAAATATTGTTACTGTCTAAAGAGATTTTTTTAACTACTAGAACATCTTGTTTGCACATAGTTGAGCATTGTTCATCCAAGTTCCTTGTATTGTTGACCTATTCAAGATTTAAATTTCTCTCACTCCTCCCTAGCAGATCAGCAGCCATGGATATGCATTTCCCAACTCTGTCTCTGGTTAGTCTGGTTGAGATGGGTATTCTAAGGCATTGTAGCAATTGTTTCATAGAGATTGACAACTCACTTATTATTATTAATAAAACAGATAAAGTATGTGAAAGATATAAATCCACTTTAACACTGGAGGCAAAACTCTCTTATATAACCAAAACTAATCCTATAGAGGTTGACAGTGACACTTGCACTATGCCTACTGGCCAAGGTAAAGACCCTGCACATAAAATTACTTATGCTGAGGCACTTACAGGTAACTTTCCTATAACACTAAGACCTCCAGCAGAGCATAATCAAAAACGGTCCTTAGCCATCACGTAACACTCCAATAAAATATCACCCACAGATGCACATAGTTACACAGTATTCAGTGCCTCTATGGCTAAGCCCTTAAGGTAAACCAGCACACAGCTGAATTTCCTGGACATTGGTGATTGTATAATGAGTCGCACTGATGTCCTCCTCACTAGACAAAGTAAGGAGAGAGTCACTGTTAGTTGCCTTTTCGGGGCTAGGATCTGTCAAGTCACACAGGCAGTCAGATCATTGAACCACAGGTACCGGTATGACTGTTATAGTCCATGTGGGTGTTAATAACCTGAGTTGTATCTCTCTTGACTATATGAAGTGAGACATGATCGAGCTCACAGATTGTGTTTCAGACAGGTATGAGCCTAGCGCTGAGCAGCAATACAATCTTCTCCAAGGATGATTCCATGTTGCCAACAGAAAATGACTGATTTTAACAACTGGCTTAGATTCTGGTGTCAATCCAGGGGGGTAAAATATTTGACAGCCTGGGGGACATGGCTGACAGACCACTCTATTTTGCCAGGGATGGTCTGCACTTATCCCTCCTCTAGGTTTTCAGATACTGGCAAAGGCCTTTTCCACCCCCATAGTGCTGTTTTTTTAGCCAATGCCAAACTGATATATCTCCTCACTTAACTGAACCCACAGAGGAATATCTGAAAGTGGTACTGCTCAGTGCTAGAAGTCTTAAAAAAACTCCACTCCCCTGCAAGCCTTCTGTCCTTGGAAAGTGTAGACATCTCTGTAGTAGAGACATGGTTTAAATCATGGAGATTACCTCAGCCGTGCTAGGTTATAATGTCTTTCAGACCCTTATACCAATTACTGCACTGGAGGGAACTAAAGGTGGCGGAGTCTCAGTCTGTACTAAAAACAACCTCAGGTCTAGTCTAGTTAAAGTGTATAACCCACTGTAACACATACATGTGCAATTCACCCTAAGCACCATCTCGTACCATATCTTTGCACCCTATAGATCCCCATCCATGTCCCAGGAAAGCCATACTACCTTTATCAATGTACTAAAGTCCCTCACCATTCAACCCAGTACAATCTTCATGGGGGATCTCATTTACCCCTCTGTAGATTGGTGATTCTACACCACTTCTAATGTACAAGCCCAGTGATTCCTAAATGTCATTAATAACATCCTAGAATAGTTGACCCAGTTTTCTACCAGGGGTACAAACATACTTGAACTTGCACTTACAGAAAGAGGGCAGCAATGTTCCTCACTCTGTGTAATATTTGCTCATCAGATCTGACCATAAGCAGTATTGCTTGAAATAAAACTTAAATCTGGGAACCCAGCAAAACCAAAAACCTTTAGGAGCTATTCTCAAGCTAACCTCTCTATACTAAGCGACACCTTGGTTAAATTCCAAGCACCTCCAAATGCAGGAAGCACCATGGCATATGCTGAGCTTTTTACAAAATCCCTGTATAGCCATTTGATAGCAGTACAGAGCAAGTTGTTCACACTCATATAAAGAATAAGACAACCTCAAAAGACAAGTCACCCCAGTGAAATCACAATATCAATCAGTTATAGAACAAAATTAAAAATTGGCCACAGCATACTAAAAACACTCTGTCCAATCTAAACAAGCAGCTATGGGGGTTAATTAATACTTCAAAGACTAAACATGAAGAAAAAAATAGAATCTCAGACAAAGGACAACCATAAAGCCTCCTACAGCTACATTCATAGCCTCAAGGGAAATATGCATCAATGTTCAGAACTTATTGTAAATAGCATCACACACATTGAACCGGAAGCCATTGCCAACCTTTTTTGCTAACAGGTTTACTTAAATTTCTCCCTCCACTCCCCCAATAGTCCAAAGGAAATACTGCATACCACAATCCCCCAACCATTACTGGGCAGCAGGTCTTCAATGCTCGTACAAGGCCAAAAACGCTGCATCAGTGGGCCCTGGTAACATCCCAGGAGGCTTGCTAAATAACATGTAACATGATCATTCTAGCCTACCCAGTTCACTTGTAAGCTGGGGCCAATAGTCAAATTATGTGCCCAAGGACTGTAAAAATGCTGCAGTCATTCCCCTGCACAAATAAGGTCCAACAACTGATCCAGGTAACTACAAGTGCATATGTGTGACCAGCCTCATATGTAAGGCCATGGTAAAAACCATCATGGGCATGATAAATGAGGACGTATGTAACATGCAAATGCTGGACCCATCACAGTTTGTCTTTGTTAAAGGAAGGTCATGTCTGTTAAATCTGATGGTCTTCTTTGAGAGGGTCACCAAAGCAATGGATAAGGGGCAAGACTGTGCACACAGCTTATTTTGACCTGACTAAGGCTTTTGATACAATACTCCACTCAGGTGTTATAAACAAGCTCACTAAATTAGGTATAAACTCCTTTATCACCCACTGGACAGCCAACAGGCTCACTGATAGTACCCAGGAGGTTAAAATAGATGAAGCCATTCCACCAAGAGGCCAGTCTCCAGCGAAGTCCTGCAGGGCTCTGCACTGGGCCCACTCCTTTTTGGCATTTATTTCTGTGAATGGGAAGCAAATGCTGAAAGTTTACGGCTGACTAACTTTGCAGATGATTGCAAGCTGGGAGTTATCATTGACTCCCCTGCAGAGACACTAGCATTCTTCAAGAAGGCCTATCTCTAGCTAACAAATGTTGCCATAGCCATTGTCTTAAACTCAGTGCTAAGAAATGCATAATTGTACCCTTTGGGAAGTTAGCTATCCTGGCTAATTATGTTTTTTACACATCCCTAAGAGTCGACCCAGTGGTCCAGGATCTGGGTACACATGTAGAGAGTAGCCTTCCTTTTGACCACCATGTGATCACAGTGGTAAGAAAATCCTTTTTTATTAGCTTATAAGTAAGGGCATGGCATCTAGGTCCAAAAAGGCCAACATACTCTGCCTGTATCAGTCCAAATGTAGAGTACAATGCTCCCTTGTGGTATGTACCTGACCTGGCATATGCAGCAACAAGAGCAACCTCAGAGGTTGCTTGCAAAAAGAATACAAGGCACAACAAACCAACATTATGCAGAACATCTTACAGCCCTTTCCCACTACTCAGTCTCCTATAGGTTGCTGAGGAGTGATCTATGCTTGGCTTACAAGGCATCCACAAACCCTACACTTATGAATCTCAAGTCAGAGTGCCAGAAATACAAGGTCTAGGGAATTGAATTTTGTCTGTGACTTAAATAGAACGTGCTGGAGAGACAGATGTGTGTCCCAGAGACTTCCCCTCCTATGGAACAGGCTTCCTATCCATGTGAAGATGAGTTTGTCTATTACCCAATTTAAGAGAAACTAAAACCAGTGGATGGGGAAGAGGAAAATTACACTGGGCCGGGCTCCCATGTCCCTTATGGACAGAGGTAACATAACTATTTGGATAAAGAACATCACTATTCTTTTAGGAAAACTTGGCTAGGCTTCGAAAGGCCCTGGGCCATTAGTCTACTAACAATCTATGAAACAGCCAGCCTTTCATGTGTGCTTAGTATCAGTAAATAAGAATTAAAGCCCCCCCCCCCATGTAATATGCAAAATAAAATGTCTGTGTGTATGTATATATATATATATATATATATATATATATATATATATATATATATATATATATATTCATATATATATATATATATATATATATATACATGTACACATCTACATATACATATATCCTCTCACACACACGCAAACATATATGTAGATTGCATACATGTGATCCCTAGTTCCCTTTGTCGATTAGTGAAAAAAAAAATCAGCTGATTGCACATTACTGGCTTTTTTCTATGTGAGACTGGGGAACACTGAGGATAGGGGAATTTTCCCTTCCCCCACTGTAGTACAGTTTGAGCTACTTTGTGGAATTAGCAGGGGGTGTGAAGAAATGGGGAGCATTATTAAAATGATTTAAACATGCAAATATCTAAACATTAAATATTGACAAAAATATCTTAACACGAAATGTTGACAAATCTAACCACAATCAAAACCAATGTTTTTTCAAGGGGGCAAGCCCTCTGAATCCTCACACATCCATGCTAATTAGGGTCTATGTTACGACATCGAAACCTGAAAACAGCGAACACTCTTACCTCAACACAGCTTAGTCGAAAGCTGTAAATTTTCAACAGCCAGAACAGCAATTTTTTCCCAGGGAAAAAAAATCCCTGGGCCAACAACAAAAAAAAAAAAAACAACAGACAAAATGAAAGTAGAGGGCTGTGCCCCCAAGACCCCCTTCTTAAATATACCATCTTCGTGATCGCACTACAGTTGAGGAAACAATAACTTCCTGAGAATGGCCCAGCGTATTTTTTCCCTGGGAAAAAAAAAATCACTGTTCTGGCCATTCAAGATTTACAGCTTTCGGTTAAACTGTGTCAAGGTAAGAGTGTTCACTATTTTTAGGCTTTGATGTCCTAATATAGACTCGCTAATTGTATATATATATATATATATATATATATATATATATATATATATATAAGCTCCCAGGTCACATAATAGTGGGGAAGGTGCATAAATCCTTTCTTAGTACAACTTCAATTCTGTCATTTTGTGTTTAGTTATTTTTTGTTTAGATATTTGTGAGTTTAGATCATATCAGATATATACAGGGTATGTACATATATGTATATATATCAGTTTGGCTCATAGTTCGACAGTATACTGCTAGACGGTCATCCAGGGTTTGATCCCCCACAGCCTGCATTCTTATCTGCGACTCTGAACAAGTCACTTAATCAGACATTGCTCCCAGGTCAGCTGGGAAAAGCAACTGTGTGCCAATTGGCCTACCTAGTTAACAAATGAATATATAGTAATGTCATACATGAAATATATGCACCTTATAAATAAAGTCCAGAAAGAATGTTTTTTTCTCCCATAAAGCCAAATTCATTACCAGGCAAGAATCATTATTTAAGGTGTGTAAAATGTACTTATTTTATTTATTTAACATTTGTTTACCGGGGAAGTCGAACTTGGAACAAAGCCAATTTTCAGAGGAGGCCCAGGGAGAAACACTCCAGACACATGTCTCTACAACATCGGAGGAAACCCACATGAATGCGGGCAGGACATTAAGACTCCGCACAGAAGACACTCCAACCGAGAATCGAACTGGAGAATCTCTTGCTGTGAGGTGACAATGCTACTGCTGCACCACTGTGCCATCCTTTTAACAGCCATTTAAAAAATCAGTTTTGCAAAATAAACAAATTATGCAAAATGCACTGCTATAGAAAAGCAGTATACAATGGTCAGAGATGTGCACTATGCTTACCCAGAACCTGAAGACAGTCTTCTGTCAGTCTCATACCCGATGATGTGTCTTTGTCTGCATTGAAAGTTCTTAGTATGCATGCCTAAATATCTTTATGTTTGCTTGGATCCAGTTTTTCTTTATTCTACAAACTCTACTTTCAGGTGCCCTAGAATTCATAGTGAGCTGATGTAGTAATGTTCATACTACACAAGTGGTCCTGATTCATAAACATAGCTGTGCTTGATAGTTCCTAGAGCTGCTCTGTGCTACTGAGGGCTTTTAGAGGTGCATGTAAATATGGTAGTCTGTGAGCATATCATCTGATAACTAGGCTGTTGGCCAAGAACTGCATGTAAATAAAGCAATGTGTGTGCATATTATCTGATAACTAGGCTGCTGGCCAAGAACTGCATGTAAATATGGTAGTCTGTGGGCATAGCATCTGATGACTAGGTTCCTGGGTAGCTCTGTACTGCTGAGAAAGGATACATACATACTACAGTGACTTATAGACATCTGTATTATGCAAAATCCACGCAGAGCACTGCACAAAATGTATACGTTTACGGTGCAATTTAATGCAGTGTGTTCCAGTGCTTTCTAGAAGGAAAATCTTAGCAGCCAGAAAAGAGACATTTCCCCTGTTCATATTGTCACCACTGCATGAGATGATACGTGGCTGTTACAGATGAGGAGATTTTAACTACAGAGTGTGCTAGCATTAGGTGTACGCATATATATCTGTGCTTTTTTGTGAGTGAGTGAGTATATGAATGTCAGTGGACGTCTGTAGTCTAGAGAGACATTGTGTATGTGGCAGTGGATGGAGAATATGAATCATGTACGTTACGGTGTAATTACCTGTACTACCTCTACAGAAGGGATAGGTGTTCAACTGTGTGACTCAGTCATGGAGATTGTACCTTTTTTCCCCTCCTTGCTGCCAGCTGACCATCAAAGTCCCCCCTCACTGATCAGTTCTCCTTCACCCTTATGTGAAAGTTGATCACAAAGCCACCCTGTCTGTAAACTCTAATCCCAATCCCAGTGGCTGATATTGGCACCCATTTCATTGCAGAGCCATCTTGTGCTCTTCCAATGACAGGTGTATACTCCCACAAATATTCCACTACTGGCTTGAGATTGACATGCCCATATTCTTCTGTGTTATGGCCATTGTGATTGTGCAAGTTTCTGTTTCTACAGGAGCTATAAATGGGACCTCCATCACCCCTTGCAGACAGGACAGCAGGCGTAAACTGTTCACTGTCAGTCTCCCCTGCATGGCTTTTATAGCACATGAAGCCATTGTGTGATCTCTGATTTGTGATCATCTGGATTTTGCTAGGGCTTTATTTCTGCACAACACAGTGACAGATGCAAACTATACTTTACCATGAGCCTTGACCATGCATTTTGTGCAGTACTAGGAATGGCATTACATCAGAGAAGTACAATTCAGTCTACTCAGCAAGGTGTTTCTGAATGACCATGAATTCCCGGCTGTCCATTAAAGTTGTTTATAACTAGTACCTGCTTAGTGAGCTTTATTAATCACTCCCTAATAACAAAACTATTTAAAAAATCAGTTTAAGTGCACGTTACCTCTAAGAGATCATGGTGCAGAACAAAATGCTTTTCTGTAAATACGGCAACAGTTTTAGGAAAATGTATAAATGTAATAGATATGTCATATACATTTACATTTATTTATTGGTATACATTCAATTTAAAGCTATTACTTGAGCAATGCAAAATAAATAGTAAAAAATTCTTGCTGACAGACACATTTCTCACTGTTACAAGAACATTTTGCCAGCATGCACTGACCAACTGTAAAATAAAGAAATTTGCAGACAAGTTAGTTAAATTGTTTATCAATAATAAATGAAAATTAATTTCATCTCAATGCTCAGCTTTTTGAAATATATGCTGAATTAATGTAATTTTTTGAAAAAAGCCTTACTTATAGGGTTTTCAGTAAGCAAAGACTGAAGTAGAAAATGTATCACAAGCACATAGATGCTGCCTCCAGTTCTGTCACTTACAGCATATCTTAGAGCAGCTAGAAACACTTGTAAATCAGATTTCAAGTTCAGCTTCTACATCAGTTTAATAATTCTTTATTGAACTTGGTTATAAGAGGTCATGTATTGATAATGTTCAATTTTCAGTCTATTTTGACTCAAAGTTATCGTTGCATGACCAATATATAGCTAAAATCAACCATTTACATAGATCTTGATACTCTGTATATCTGGTATCTGTCTAATTTATTTGGATGAATTTAAATACTTCTACTGTCATTTCTTTTGGAGCTTTTCTCCTTGGGCCTTTGGTGAAAAGGGGTTATGACAGTTGGACTTTCCTGGTAAGCAAACAGAAATAAAATAAAATAAAAATAAATTCAGAACCTGATAAAGTCCATTTAAGAATTTGTCACAAATCAAACCAGGGTCATAAGTGGTGTCATTACAACAGCCTAATCCTTTCTTAAATGTTGGGAACGTCCGATTTTATAGACTAGAAGACAAGGTGAATGAGTATTTATTATAGTCAAATTATGAGATGAAAATTATACATACAAAATTGCTGCAAATGCCTAATGCTTCAGACACCTTTTCACTTTCATCTGCTTCTCAGGATAATTTATAGAATACCATAACGTCAACATCCCCAGTACATCGAGCCAAAGCTATGCTAATGTTCAAATGTGTGGATAGATGTCATTGGTAAAACCTAAGTGTGCAACCATACATTGTTTGTGTTAAAACTGATACCACACTTTTTGGTCCAAAAGGAGTGAAGAAACCTTTGTACTTGATAGTGGTTACAGATGTTGTTAGCAATACCACCAGTTTTGGTGCCATCCTCAAATGTGCTTACCTATGAATTTATTGACATTAGCATGTTTTACATATATAACCCGTGCAATAAAGGGCCAAGCACTGAATTGTTTGGAACACCCATACTTAACAATTTTGATAGATGAAAATTGTTACATATCCTTGCCTAATACATCTTATCTTATAGTCAACAGATCCACTTAGTAATGTAAATTTTTATCTACAAATCCACTATGACCTTAATAATGCCTGTAAGAGGGAGAGTGTCAGAGGTCTTAGCAAAATCTGAGTAAATGCCTTCATCCAAGTCTGATATTTAATTGCTATAAAAGCAAGTCAAGTTTGTCAAACATGAATGCTCTGATACAAAGCCATGTTCATATGTATCCATACGTATGGGCAATTCAAATGTCATAAGACAAGATTTACAAAGAGAGATATACTAGATATATGTGGGACCATTCAATATTAAATTAAATGATAATCACTGAAATCTCAAATGTGGTAGCAAGCTGAGTTTGGTTCCTAGTATGGGGAATGCATGTTCTCCATGTTTTCTGTAACAGCATTGTTAAAGTTGAGACTAGAATTTTACTCATCAGATTGCCAGTCTTTAATTGCTTATTATATTTAGGGGTAGTTTGCTTGTCCTGTACAGTTTTACTGTGAGTTTTCCCATGGAAGAGCAAACCAATAAACAGTTTAATCGACATGGCTTGTAAATTTCTTTGTATTTGAAGTATTATTGGTTTAATTAATTTTTCTTTTGTCACAGATTATTTTTTCTCTCTTTATTCTTTTTCATCTGACTTGCCCCGTAGTTCCCTTTTGTTTATCCTGCTGGCTGAGCCATTCCTCTGCAGTAGCCAGGCATTCCCTGAACTGCTCAGGAGACCTAGATGCCTATTCATTCCCATCCGATGAAATCCTATCATTCCATCTCTTCCTTCCTGAAGTAAGAATTGAGCATTAGGGAGTGGGTCAGATGCTGGTGCTGAGGAGGCCCCTTCCTAACACCTCCCCATAGGAAGATTTTTGAACACACAATAGGTACATCATCAGGGACAGAGATGCGTTTTCCAGCAAATATCCAGTTATGTGGCTCATTGGTGGAAGCACTGTTCCGTACTGTGAGTCTCATCAATCATTTCCATGAGCAAATGCCTACCCCTCATTATGAGCTGATAATTTATTTAGGCCTTGCCACATTTGATATGGTGATCTTAGCCACCTCCCTCTCCAGGGTGAACTGGGTTGGTGTTTATGACTCACGATCATCTTTCTTCAGTCTGTACAACATCTTGGCCACTGCTCGAATATGGGTCATCTGAATCAGAGTTATAGATTAATACCTCCACCTTGGAGTCAGGCTGCTTTTCCTGTTTCTTACAATGGGGAGACTATATTTTATATTTCTGTCACATAAAAATATAAGCTGTAACTTTTTTCAGCCCTTAGACAACTGTTTTTCCAGCCTAAAGGTAGACTGGATCTGGACCGGATAAAATTGTTGTTTATGAACTCGAATGCTGAGAAGAGGACAGATCTGAGTGCTTTGACCTCATAGTTGCAGAAGATCACATGCAATGCCTTCTGTTGCATTTTGCCAAGATAGAGAGTACATTTGAACTGTACTTTCATGATCGACTCCTGAAAGTAGTAGATCCTTATCTACACATAATATATATGTACCTTAAGAGGACACCGCATTCTTCTTCATGGCATTTTAATCAGTTTTATGGAATAATGACACAGAACCTTATGGAGTTCTATTTTTTGCAGTTAATCAAACTGCTGCCCTATGTACCATCTAAAGGAGCGCTTTTCAAATGCAGAGCAATTCGCTCTGAAGTTCTGCTAGCCTCATGAGGTCCATGCAGTGACATGACACTGATATCTTGCCATACGCACAGTGGTGGTTCATAAATCATGTTTTAGAAATGACCTTTTCAATAGGGAATAAATATCACTGCTTAAGTCTGTATTTGTGATTGACCTGCTGTAGCAAAGTCCACTGCAAAGTTTTTTTATTAGTCATAAGTCTCCGTGATACACAACGACTGCAAGAATAAATCTGAGTCTTTTCTAAATCAACATCTGAGAACTGTTGTGTCATTCAGAATTCCCTAGCAGCCTAGGCTGATGTAATGCTTTATAACACGAGTAATGCAGTCCCAAGAATCAGATTTTTATATTCCACGCACACTGCCTTAGAGTGTTCAGTCTTGCTTTATGCACTTCTATACGTCAAGACTCTGTTCATGAATAATACAGGATACCAGTTTTCTTCAAATCCTGCTTCATCTGTAGTCATTGCACTTCTCCTGAATCCACCTGACATTAGACATAGAATGGCATGTTAGAACATTGTGACATTACACATCTGAGCACTTTGCACCTGATAAATATGACATCTGAAATATAAGTTGGTAATACTGAGCACACAGAAGATCATTGTCATTTATATCTTTAAAGATTTCTTTTCTGCTTATTCACCAATATGCTTTGTGTTACAAAGGAGTTGCGTACCAGACTCATTATGGTAATGGTCTTATTTTAGCCCTCAGAGACACGGGTCATGGCTGAAAAGCGTCTAATGACCAGCCCAATTACCTTGTTAGCAAACTGAAAATTAAATGAATGAATAAATAAGCCATAGCACTCTTAACCACCTACATTTTACTCTAACTTATGTCAGTAAATATACAGCACTTTATCAACAGATGTGATCTAATAAAACTGCTTTAACAAGCCCAAGCTATAGTGGTTACATTTACATTATTTGTTACCTGTCACACCAGATACACACCTTTTCTTTTTTGTTTAAAAACATTAGGTTAGTATGGACATATTAAAACCAAACCAAAAAAACACTTCCATACAGGCATGAAAACAAACTATTGAACCGAAACGTGCACTGCAGAGTTTGGAAACACCACACAAAGCAAGCCAGTAAAAAGTTTCTTTAAATGTTATTTAGCATTCAATTCCTTCATTGATAGACTTTATAAGAATACATTCATTAACACAACACAGCTATTTAAATGACAAAAAAGTCACATGACTAAACAAATGCTCCAATGACAACTGCAATCATTATAACATCCTAAATAATGTAAACAGGTCAGTTAAGGTTAATCATCTGTGAACTGAAAGGGTGGAGCTAGGAACTAAACCTATTTAAGGGATAAAATAAAACATTTCAGACCTTTATTGGAAAGGCTCACCCAGACTCTGCAACAGTTTGCTGTGAGGGAAAGGTTAGTTTACTTTTTTTTTTTTGTATTACCTTATTGCCTTTTTCTATTTTGTATAGTGTGATTTGTTTTCTTTACACTGTGTTTTACTTGTATTTGGCTTTTAACTGCATATCAAAACTGAGACCATAGCTTTGTCTCTTGTGAGTCAGACAGGAATTTTTCCAACCCTCTCACCCTGTTACTGTTGTGTTCTTAAACACCACTGTCTTTCTAGTTTCCTGCCCCTTATGTCAATTTGACCACATATCTTGTTTCCTCTCTGCTTTGAGTGGCTGGTGTGAGTAAGCACAAAATTATCATTTTGTGAAATCATTCTCCTTCAACTATTTAAATTTATTGGCCATCCTCCTGTCTTCCGTAGTACCAGAATACAAAAGTGCCCAGCCCCTTCCAGTCTATGTTGCTCTTTTAAAACTTACCTTTTTAGACAAGTTACCCACTTTCATATCTAACTGCCACTTTCAAATCTAACTGCTTAGTGCACACTGCAGTGTTTAGAATAAACCATTTTTTCATCTTACCTTTAAGAATCCAGTTATTGGAGAGCCCACATTCTTCCTCTTAGTAGTCATCTTGGGATTAGTGCTTCTGGTTTCTCCTGTTGAGAGAAGGAGTACAGTGACATTATTTCCTGCAGACCAGAAAGCCTAATAACTGCTTTATAGGTGACAGCTTGGAATCCGTGCTTATATTCTGATCCTGGTAAGAGTAGCAGCAGAGTGCATTGATTCCTGACTCTTTCTGGTTGGAGAGTGAGTGTCTGTGCTTAATGTACCTGATTGGTCTGGTTGGTATTCAAGGCATCTACCAGAAAAAGGCTGCAAGCTTACAGACCCTTGAGTCATCTGGGACAAGGCTGTGGATCACCAATCAGGCTGTGGCTTGCTTCTCTTCTTGGGATTGGAGCTAACATTTTGCTTCTGGTGAGAGAAGAAGCAAAGGAGCATTGTATCCCAGCAGAGTGAAGCTGTTCTGAGACCAGAATTAGTAGTAGCCATTCATGCGATTCCCCTCTTTTCATATTTTTGGCAAGCTAATTCTTTGCTTTCAGTAAGTACTGCTTGTGATCATTAGCCTAGTAAACGCCTATGATCTTAAACATGCACAAACACCAACACCTGATTTAAATATAAAGTATAAAAATAAAGAATGAAAATATATGTGTTTATACAGAGCCAGTCTGAGCTAGATAATTGCCACCCTCAGCTTAAGAATACTTTTATGTGACACATGATCATTAAGCCCTGGTGGAATCCGAGCATTGAATCTCAGTTGCCAACTTAATTCCCATGGATTTTAGACAACTCTCACAATTTCTTGGGTGGTTTTTGTGTGGTGTTTCCAAACTCTGCAGTAATTTTTGGGTTCATTAGCTTAGTACGGCACGAAGCGCCCGATTGTTACAGTTAATATGCCATATTATTTTCCATGGTTATTATAACTGTGTGGTTATTCATTACACACACAAAAAATAGTATAGTTCAGATGCTGAGTAATCTTAGTAATTCCCCTTACCTTAAGTTTGGATATTATTTTTATGTTATCATAGCTATGTAGCTATATTGACTTTGTCTCGTTTTATCTCTAGTATGGACATGCATTATACTTTTGTCAACATTTTTACAAATCATATGAAGTTAGATATTTGTTTCAGTTTTTTTCATCCATGTTGATTCATAAATTGAAGGCAATAGTCACAAACTGATAGAATATGTAATAATCGTGCGCACTCCTAGTGAACGATACAAAGTTTGGTGGTAATGGCTATTCAAGGTTGTCAGTAAGTTTTCAAAGAAGCATAAAAATGTCATTTCAGATGCATAGCAAGACATGAATCAAGCCATTAGTCTGAGAAAGAAACTCATTCTGTTACAATCATAGACCAGTAAATATGATTATTTTGTATTATAACATCTTATACTGTGACAGTGTTTACAACATCACTCTGCTGCTTGAGCAACTAAAGCTAATTTATTACAACATTATTCTCTACTTTTATTGAATGCTTCCCCAGAGTGGTATTCATTACTTATCAATTCACAGCTTTATCTGTTTTTCTAATACCTAACTGACATGGTTTGGGCAGTCAACTAAGTGTAAAATGTCACTAAATGGTTGCCATCTTTGATAGGTAGCCAGGACAATATTTTGTGTAAAACTGCACTCCTTTCATTCATTTCAAATTAAATTATTGAAAATGTTTGAACTGCAAATTAATTTTTCCACTGTAGCATAACTTTAGAAATTGTATCTTTCTTTTCAAAACACTGAGAATCATGAATTCCAAATAAATCTTAAAGTCTAAAATAAATAGCTTTTTATATGTTCTGCATGGTAACCACGAGGCTGCTGCATTGTAGCATAACAGAGTGATTTTCTGCTACATGGCTTAATACACTGATTGAGAAGTTACTTAATGAGAAATGTTGTTCATGCAGACATGAAAAACTGTGGCAACCTGAAAGATATATTTTTATGTGATTGTACTTGGATTTTATATAGTGGCATTTTTAATAGTATTCTTCTGTTTCTATTCCTGATAAATACAATAAGGTATTTTTTACATTATTAGCAATGTTTAATTTTTCTGTCCACATTTTTTTATCCTGTACAGTTTTGTTTCATCCTCCTTAATTTCTTATACTTATGATATTGTCCCAATGTCAGTGCCTGTACTCTGTTGTTATTGTTTTCTTTTGTTTGTTGTTCTGTTAGTAAACCATTTCACACATTTAATGTAATTTATAATTTGCCTCATGCTGTCTTCAGTGGATAGGCTTTCTCATTTAGATGCAGAATGGTTATGCTTCTTAGTACCCTTACCTTCCTCAAAAAATTAACTGACATAGTGCACATATTGACCGTTTTTAACCTCATACTTCTGTATTTGTGTTGTTCTAAAGAATTAAGAATTACAAATATTTAGCTGGCACGCTGACGAATGAAGTTACCAGAATGGATGAGTTCTTCAGCATCATAGCAGACTGATTAGGGTCATTAGAAAACTTTAGGTCTTTTTGCTATGTCTTTTTCGAGTGCTACTGATTTTGACAACATATTGTTAAGCAAAATGGAAGCAACATTTTCTAAAAAAGGATTTATTATTATTTTATTTATTTAAATTATTTTTATGCCACAGTATTTTACTACATCAATGAATATGCACTAAGAGAAAACTAGTTAAATTATCACATGATTGCAGAATATAGAAAAAGCATATTGTTATGTCAGGACTACTAGAGGTATAAAAGCAGTCTAGCTGATATCACAATTAAGAAGCTAAAATATAAGAGTATGGATTTCATTGGAACCTCACGTAGGTGTTTTCATTATTCTATTGATATTGGCTTGCAAACTCTTTGCTTAATAACGAGGTATATGTCTGGCTGTACCATAGTGATCCTTATAAAGCTCTTTTCTGTGGCCGGGCCTCCAACATCCATTGGATTTGCACATTTTGCAAATCAGCAGTTGCTGAACTCCAAAGGAAATTACTTTTTCATTTTATGAGAATGATTATTTTAAGAGCATAAGCCACACATAGTGTCATCGAGACAAGGGTCTGACATGAATCATTGCTAGCAGAGGGCATGGGTTTAGTGCAGTACCTAGTTCTTCAAGCACAGAAGTATCTGAACTCCATCCTGTGTGACACACATGTTGCATTACCTGGAACAGATCAGCAAATCTTGCCAGGGTGAAGGGGCACTCAACAGACAGAGCCACCAACTAAGTTTTATAACCTCCAGCTGCCCACAGCCTTGTCTCCACTGATCATTCTCTGCACTAGGCCTTGATGATTTTTACTTTATAATCTGTATATTTTCTAGACTTGCATTCTCCCCAAAAAATGAGATTTTTTTTCTCAGTACAGTGATAAAAAAGTTAAATAACCAGGATCTTGTGTTTTTTATTTATTTCTTTTTAATTTTCTTTCTTTGTGTGTGATGACTGAAGGAAGATTTATATACTGATGCCAGTTTGATTTTATTTCCTGCCCATCAGCCTATGGGATCATGGATGCAATATAGAAGAAGATGTCTCTCACTCCCACAGTGGGTGAGGAAGAAGGAGCATTGAGTCTCTCCATCACACACACACACACACACACACACATATATATATATATATATATATATATATATATATATATATATATATATATATATATATATAAATATATATATGTGTGTGTGTGGGGGGGGTGGTCTTAATTTGGTCTAAATTGTCTTTAGCTGACATCTGTTTAATCAATCACATTTGGTCAACTAAGCAGATGATCAACAGGTGTGTGAGATCGCATGATATTCAGGGTGGGAAATGTGCCCTTTCCTAGGTATTGTGTGATCTTGGAACTTGTATATATATTTAGCATGAGGCATGAGGGCTAAAGTTTTTTTTGTTTTTCTTTTTCATTTAAAGATTGCATGTGCTGAGGTTCTTTCTTTGTGCATACTTGTTAGCATTCACTGTTGGAAACTCCTGGTGTTGTGGCTGAAGTGTGATTCTCAACCTGGAATACACTGCTGATTGATAAGTATATTTCTTGGCATTTTAACCTTTCAGAGTTCTGCATTGTCGTAATTTTGCCTGACTGAATTATTTTTTTTTCCTGACTGAATTATTCTATATATTTTCTGGTATCTGTTTATCTGTCCTGAAACTGCTCCCCTCCTATTCTTGTGGTGGAGTTTTTAAAACTGGTCTCACAACTTTTGTGTTATCTGATTGCTTCAAGGCTTGCTGGTTTAAAAATAGTTTCTGTTTGTAAATTCCTACATATACTGTTGGAAACTCCTGGTATTCTGGCTGAAGTGTGATTCTCAAACAGTCTGGAAATATATCGCTGATTGATAAGTATATTTCTTGGCATTTTAACCTTTCAGAGTTCTGCATTGTCTTAATTTTGCCTGATTGAATTATTTTTTTGCCTGACTGAATTATTTTATATATTTTCTGGCACTGTTTTATGTTTCTCATCAGTTCTGAAACAGTTTTTTCCCCTTCCTCCCTATTCTTTTAGTGTTGTTATAGTTGGTGGCTTTGCAGTTGCCCACCCGTACTGTAAATTTGATCTGGCACACCCTCCCAGTCTGGTGTTCACTCTACTTGATACAAAGACAGCATTTGAGAAGGCCAACCCACTTAGGTTCTTAGCCTTGAATTTTTGTTCTCCTCCTTCTTCCTCTCTTCTTGCACTTTGCTAAAAAAAAAAAAAAATAATTTGCACTTTATTTTGCTAATGCCTCTTCTTAAAAGTGCTCAGTTGTATTTATTCTGCTGCATTTATTACTTCTTGGTAGTAGCCTGATTAAACTGTAACTGTTATTCTAAGCCTTTGGTTTAAGCACTTGGGCTTCAGACCAGTTGTTTTACATTAAGAAGGTTTGAGGTCTGCACTGTTGTGGCAGGACAGGTAGCTTACATCCTTCTAGGTTGGGAATTGCTGATTGTAGTCTTAGTGTCTGTTATTCTTAAAAGTGTATTAGTTCTGGTTTAAGCACTTGGGCTTCGGGCCAGTTATTTTACATTAAGAAGATGTGATCTGCACTCTTGTGGGAAGAGAGGGTCAATTCTGCCCTTCTGAGCTGGGAATTTCTGGTTCAAAGCTTATTGTGCCTGCTTATTTGAACTGCTTCCTTCTGAAATTGGTATGCTTTGTTTGCTGTAGCATAGACTAAATTCAGACCTGCTGGAACTAGCTTTTTTTGTATAACTTGAGCTCTAATCCAGACCATTTTTTTTTTGGAGAAGATTCCCCTGCACCCTAGTGGCAGGAGTGTGCAGTTAGAATTGTCTGATTGAAATCTGCTGGAACAAGGCTCAGTTTTGAGCTTTTACTGGTTAATTGGGTATTCTGTTTAATTCAGTTTGCTCGTTTTCTATTGTTATATAACAAATTGCACGTTATTCATCTGCTTTTACTATATTTGTGTTTCTTCTTACTTTATTACTTTATTTTGCTTTTGCTGCTTGTTCTTAAAAGTGCTTAATTGCATTTATTTTGCTACATTTATTACTGCTTGATAGTAGCCTGATTCAATTGTAACTGTTATTCTAAGCCTTTGGTTGAAGCACTTGGGCTACAGACCAGTGGTTTTACATTATGAATGTTTGTGGTCTGCACTGTTATGGCAGGACAGGTAGCTTACATCCGTCTAAGTTGGGAACTGATGATTGAAGGCTTGGTGTCTGCTATTCTAAAAGTGTATTTGTTCTGGTTTAAGCACTTGAGCTTTGTGCCAGTTATTTTACATTAAAAAGTTGTGGTCTGCACTCTTGTGGGAGGAGAGGGTAGATTTTGCCCTTCTGAGCTGGGAGTTTCTGGTTAAAGGCTTATTGTGCCTACTTATTTGAACTGTTTCCTTCTGAAATTGGTACGCCTTGTTTGCTTTAGCATAGACTAAATTCAGACCTGCTGAATCTAGCTTTGTTTGTATAACTTGAGCACTAATCCAGACCATCTTTTTTTGGAGAAGGTTCCCCTGCACCCTAGTGGCAGGAGTGTGCAGTTAGAACTTGTCTGATCGAATACTGCTGGAACGGGGCTCAGTTTTTAGCTTTTTATTGGTTAATTGATTAATTTGTTTAAATCAGTCTGCTCATTTGCTACTGTTATATTAAAAAAAAAAATACACTTTATGCATCACCGCTTAGCTAGGGTTAAACTATTCTTGGCGTCATAAAGCCTGCTCTTCAAATTTTCCCTTAGAACAAGTCAGTTTTTTAGTTTTAGCACTCAAATCTGTTCCTTTGCACACAGCACTTGTTCAGAACTCGTTTAAAGCACTAAATAAGCTACAAATTACTACAGCACTCAACTTTCCTTACTTGTCAAGAGGAAAACAGTTTTTAGTTCTTATCCAGGCATGTCTAAGGGACAGCTCCTAGTGTTTTCTCCTGTCTGCCTGATGAATCTGGGCATCTTGGGGCAATACAGCAATAGCCTCATGTACACAGACAACCCTCTCCTCCTACCACCCAACACAACAACCTGGGAGAGATGCACTTATATAGCCAAACTGGAAGCAAAGCTCTCTTCACCCAAGACTGGACTAGACAGTAAAGAGGAGAAGGTAAACACTTGCATCACACCACACTCATCACATAGTCCCTCAAAACCTATACCATCAAAACACACACATAGAAACACAAAACACACACCTACATTTGCGGAGGTTATCAATAAAAATCTGCTCAAGCAAAAAAGACCTCCAAAGCAGAAACACAAGCAACCTCCACCCACCCAACACAACCCAAATGGCACATAGCCCACAAACTCAGTGTGCCACACAACCACAGCCCATAAGGCATAACAATGTACCCAACACTCTAGTCATAGGTGACTCTATAGTCAGGCACACTGTTGTTCCACTCACCAGGCTAAACAAGGAGAAGGTTGTTGTCAGCTGCCTGTCAGGTGCCAGGATCCTCCACATAATGCAAGCACTTAGGTCACTCCACAACAAGTACAAATATGACTCTGTCATTATCCATGTTGGTGTGAATGACCTGAGATGTACCTTCCTGGACTACATGAAAAGAGACATGTTGGAGCTCTCTAATCTTGTAGCCCAGGCAGATATGATCCTAGCCATGAGTAGCATCCTGCCATCACCAGAATGATACCACAGTACAAGGACAAAATGATTGACTTGAAAAATTGGCTAAGCTTCTGGTGTCATTCTAAGGGGATCCAGTATCTGTCTGCCTAGGATGACATGATCAACATACCACGATGCTTTGCCAGAGATGACCTGCACCTGTTGTCCTTGGGATTCTGGATACTGGCTAAAGCTCTTGCCACCCCTATAGTGCCTTTTTAGGGAAGATTCAATTAACAAATTCACCACTGTAACAGGTACAAACAAGCAAAAATCTGAGGGTAATGCTACTCAATGCTAGAAGTCTAAACCTCAAAATGCATTCACTTGAGGCACTCCTTAAAATTGAGAACATTGACATCTGTGCAGTGACAGAGACCTGGTTCAAGGCTCCAGAGGGCACCCCTGCATTACCAGGCTATAATTCATACCACACCTTTTGGCCACCTAACTTGGACCAAAACACTAAAGACGGAGACGTGTCCATATTCATTAAGGTTATCCACACCTCCATGCTGGTCGCTGAGCATAATGCATCCGAGATTTTCCAAGTGCAACTAACTCTGGGCAAGACCACAGTCCAAATTCTAACTTGCTACAGATCCCCCACCATGCCCCAGGATTCCCAACTTTCATTTCTTGATACACTGGAAAATGTTAGGGTACAACCCAACACCCTAATAATGGGTGATTTCAACTACCCCACCATTAACTGGAAAACTACTCATGTGCAAACTCTTTTGCTCATCATTTTCTGAAATTCATAAATTCCAATGCCTTGGATCAGCTTATCCACACCCCCACCAGGGGCAGCAATATCCGAGACCTGGTCATTACCAATATGGGTGAGTGATGTTCCACACCAGACGTCAATTCCTCGTTGGTCAGATCTGACCACAAGCTAATAACCCTGACATCCACATCCCGCTCCCACCACACATTAGGGAAACCACCATAAAAAATTTCTCCAAAGCCAACTTCACGCTTCTTAAGACAGAAGTTGCAAACTTCATGACACCCATTCAGATGGACAATAGAGGTATGACTGCTGAATCTTGCACAGATGCACTTTATAAGCACTTACACGAGTGCATGGATCATGCTATCCCTAACAGAACCAAGATGCTATCCTCCAAAAAAAGGAAGCCAATCTGGTGGTCCCCTGCCATAAACAAACTCTACAACAGAAGAAAGAAACTGTTGCAAAAAAGAGTAAAATCCCATGATTGGAGGAACTCCCTGGTCAGCCTCCGTTAGAAGCTGAGATCCCTCATAAAATCCTCCAAAGCTAGTTATGAAAACAAAATCGCCACGAACT